>NC_084755.1:31789233-31874233 GCF_033978785.1 Entelurus aequoreus
TGAACGGTGGCGATACTTCAAACGTATGTAAACATTTAAACGACAAGCTTCTAGACCAGACCTGGGCAAATTAAGGCCAGTTAAGCTTTTTAACCTTGCCCTCTGGACATTTCCAAATAATTTTTTAGATCTTCAAGATGGAAATTGTAGCTGCCATTATGATGTGTCAGGGACAGACCCGAAAGGAGATTTTTACAACAAAGTTCTAAAGCTTAGTGATATGTCAGATGTATCAGATTGTAGGTGAGTTTTTTTACCCTTCGCGTTCATATTTCGCTGTGTTTGTTGCACTTTTGTTGCGTTCCGCTTGATTGTAAAATATGTGGATGGAGAGGGGTGTGACGTTCTTATGTTGTCAATATCCATGTACACATTCTTTATTTTCATGTACATTCTGGGTGTCTCGTTCAGTAAAAAAATACAAAAATTCCATTCCATTTTTTAAGGTGATCTGTCATAACGTTTTTTAGCATTTAATCAGACATTATTGTGAGGTTTCGTATTAGTGTTCCTAAAAATCAGATATACCGGCCCACCAGACACATTTTGTTCTCTAAATTTGGCCCCCCCGAGTCAAAATAATTGCCCAGGCCTGTTCTAGACCGACACAAGGAGTTTAAAGGCAGACAGGTAAGAATGTAGTTGACTAGTTCCCCCTGTGCACATATACTGTAAATACATGGATGCTGCATAAAGCTGTGTGTTGCATACACTGCAAAAAGTCAGTGTTCAAAAACAAGAAAAATAATACAAAAATTAGGGGTATTTTATTTGAACTAAGCAAAATTATCTGCCAATAGAACAAGAAAATTCGGCTTGTCAAGACTTTCTAAAACAAGTAAAATTAGCTAACCTCAATGAACCCAAAAATACCTTAAAATAAGTATATTCTCACTAATAACAAGTGCACTTTTCTTCCATCTTCTTCCGCTTATCCGAGTGCACTTTTCTTGGTAGAAAAAAAAAAGAGACCTTTTTCCTCAATGTGTTGAAAAATATTCTTAAATTAAGTAAATGCTAGTGCCATTATCTTGACATAATGATATGTGCTCGGCATCATGATTTTTTTTTTCATGCTTGAAGTAAGAAATGATTACTTTAAAAAAGTAGTTTTATACTTGTGAGTGTTGATGACACAGCTTTGCAACAGTTGATATTCTAGTTTCAAGCATGTTTTACTCAATATAGGTCATCAAATCTCAGCAACAAGCTGTAATATCTTACTGAGATCATTTAGGACCAAAACCCTTCAAACAAGTAAAACACTCAAACATCAAATCTGCTTAGTGAGAAGAATTATCTTATCAGACAGAAAATAAGCAAATATCACCCTTATTTGACATATTTAAACTTACTTATTTCAGTTTTTGCAGTGTAGTTAACTAGTTCCCCCAGTGCACATATACTGTAAATACATGGATGCTGCATAAAGCTAGTTGGCCCGTTGCCAATTTTAGCGGAGTCAAAACCGCCCACGTAGCGTAAACTAATGCAAGTGGAATGACAGCAATGTGTGTATTACCTCATACATGTCTTATCTGTGTAGGATTAGCTATAGTATTGTTTATAGTACTTATCAATTATTGTATTTGTCTTTAAGGGGACCCATTATGCAAAACCAACTTTTCTTACCTGTTCATACCTTTTTTTTTTTGCGTATTTGGGATCTGCATAAGTCCTGGGAATTTGGAATCAAACCATGGAGGCAAACAGTATTTATAAAACAACCTTGCCTTCCTTCTTACTTCCCCCAAACAAGCTCTTTGAAATGTGCACAACTTGTGACAGTTTTCCAACATATATACATATACAAAAAAGACAATATAACATACATCCATAAACATGGATGCAAATGAAAAAGTGCAATATATTTATCTGTACAGTAATCTATTTATTTATTTATATATGCACCTTATTGCTTTTTTATCCTGGACTACCATAAGCTAATGTAACGGAATTTCGTTCTTATCTGTACTGTAGAGTTCAAATTTGAATGACAATAAAAAGGAAGTCGAAGTCGAAGTCGAAGTCGAAGTCTAATATCACACCAACGGTTATCTCCATATATGGTAGCGATTTACCCGAAGTGCTTTGCGCGAGTATGCCATTTTAGTCAACAAGCGCCTTCTTTTTCCGCTATCCTCTTGCTGTGGGGCAGACTGGCTCGTACATGCACATGCATCCTCCGCTGTCGTTATAGAAGCACTAAAACTACTGGTACAAAGCAGATGACGGGGGGAAGACGTTGTCAAAGTGGAGGAACGTAAGTAAGACTGCCCACAGAAAGCGGCTTGAAGGAAGTCTGTCAAACATTACAGAATTCATGTTTTAAAAAGTTCTTTCTCTCACCTTGAAGTTTGCGTCGATGGAAGCGTGGCGACCCCAGCAGGTTGTTTTTGAACGAGTTGAGCCTTGTCCTCCAGTGGGCGGAGCTTGAAGAGGCCAGACCGCCGCTGCTCCCCGGGCTGGAGGGCGGCGTCAGCGACAGGGAAGCCCCCCCGGACCCGTCCGCTCTGGGAGAAGAAGACGAGGAGGAAGAGGAGGGAGGGGTGGTGGAGGAAGGGTGTTGCATTTGGTGCACGGGCGTGCCCAGCGGGGTGGGGAGTGGCGAGCCCTGCGGCGTGACCTGCGACACGGGAGGAGTGGCGGCAGAGGAGTTAGAGGACGAGTGGGCGTTTTTGGACTTGAAGACAGAGGGGGAGGGGAAGTTGAAAAAGCGCGGGATGGGAGAGAGGAGGGGGGGAGGGGGAGGGGGAGGGTGTGCGCGGTGTCTGGAGAGGGAGGGACTTCATGGAGTTGAGATGGGGGCGCTCAGCGGGGCCCTTTGAGGGCAGGGTCTGAGTTTTGGGGTCGGGTGCTGGGCGGATAGGCCGAGCGGTGGTCACGCTCGCTGGTTTGGGGTCTTTGGAGGAGGAAGCTGAGTTGACTTCTGATTGGCTGAAAGTGAACACCGGGCTCTGGCGAGGGGAGGGGCGGAAGGGGGATGAGAGAGATAGAAATGATCATGAGATGTGATGCATGGAAGCAATTTTCCAACAAGATGGAAGATGAATCAATGAACCCTACTCTACTCTAAATTCATCAGTAGGGAGGCGGTAGTTGGAGCATTTTTACTGATGTCTTCTTTTCGGTTTTGTAGGGGAGAACAGGGGTGGTCGTCACACTCATATACCGCCACCAGAGGGTGCTGCCTCTCAAATTGCAGTATGGGAATAAACAATTAGAATGAGAGCTCACCTATATAGTCTGCTCTAGAGTAAAACTGAACTCGAGGTGAGGGGACGGTTTATGTTTTTCAAGTCAAATTGTAAATATTCAGCTATAACAAAACAATAGTTAAGCTTAAAAGTGTAAAAAGAAAGCTATCGCCTATAATTAGGGGGTCCGTGACCCCTTGGTCGTTCGCGGGGATAAAGCAGGGGCGGTCATGAAATTTGGTTGATGATATGTATATCATTTTTTACTTTTGTTTTGTTTTTAACATGTCCAAAATAAACTACTTCTACAACTAACTTGTACAATATGTAGAGTACACACTGCAAAAAGTCAGTGCTCAAAAACAAGAAAAAAAATACAAAAATTAGGGGTATTTTATTTGAACTAAGCAAAATTATCTGCCTATTGGCAGATAATTGGCAGATAATTGGCAGATAATTAATAGATTCGGCTTGTCAAGACTTTCCAAAACAAGTAAAATTAGCTAACCTCAATGAACCCAAAAAGACCTTAAAATAAGTATACTCTCACTAATAACAAGTGCACTTTTCTTGGTAGAAAAAAAAAATTAGACCTTTATGTTGAAAAATATTCGTAAATAAGTAAATGCCAGTGCCATTATCTTGACATAGTATGTGCTCGGCATCATGATATTTTTTTCATGCTTGAAATAAGAAATTATTACTTTAAAAAAGCAGTTTTATACTTGTAAGTGTTGATGACACAGCTTTGCAACAGTTGATATTCTAGTTTCAAGCATGTTTTACTCAATATAGGTCATCAAATCTCAGCAACAAGCTGTAATATCTTACTAAGATCATTTAGGACTAAAACCCTTAAAACAAGTAAAACACTCTAACATAAAATCTGCTTAGTGAGAAGAATTATCTTATCAGACAGAAAATAAGCAAATATCACCCTTATTTGAGATATTTCATCTTAATTTTAGTTTTTGCAGTGCAGAATATCAGAAATATTTATTAATTTAGAAAAAATATCACCTAACATCTTTGACAATCAAAGCACGATCGTAACAATCCACATTTTGTGTTACTAATGCTTGAAACTGTTATCTAAACATGGAAGTGTACCTCCTCTCCTTTTTATGTAAGTGCTCCTAAAGCAGGAATACAAATTCTGTATTCCCACAAAATACAATATCTGGCTTTTTTTATTCTCTTTAAAAATGTGTTTATATCCTTATCATGTTGAACGGTTTCAAAAAGCATAATGTTTAAAAACATTTAATTTAAGCAAATTGATTGTCCAGTCATGGCAATAAAAACTTAAAAATTATCTGTCTAGGGTACATTTCTTAATGACGAAAAAGTATGTCCTTCTGCGATTAATCACAATTAATTTTGAGTTAACAATGAATGAAATAAATTAAATATTTTAATCGTTTGACAGCCCTAATGTATATATATATATATATATATATATATATATATATATATATATATATATATATATATATATATATATATATATATATATATATATATATATATATATATAATATTCCCCCAGCAATTTTTCAAAAATGTTCCACTAATTTAAATGTATTTAAATACACATAAAACTTTCATCTGCAGTTTATAAATGCAGTGGCATGGCCACCCTAATCACTGTAGCTTGTGGAATTAAAATAAAAACATGGTTGATTGTTACTATATTCACTTTAGCATTTAAGACAGCTAGCAATTAACCATTTAGTTGCCAACGTTAAAGACCCCTCATTTGGATTGGTAATAGCTAGCTGACTACTAGTTATTACACTGTTGTTAGCGTTGATGCTGGCAAAAAAAGTCCAGTTGGGGTTCGTCTTCACATACACTCATATTCATATCGTCTGGTTTAAAGAGGTTTCCTGTTAACGTTCCCAGCTCATTTTGTGTTCACTTTATGTATTTGTCAACTTCTAAATATATTTTTGCCATTAAAAGGGCTTTGTGACAACCAACCATTACTGTGTTGGGGTTGGTTACCTCAAAGTGTCAAAGGGTTTTTGATCATTTATTTTGTTACAATTAAATGGAAAATGAAAGGGATACACATTTAAAGCAAACACCGTGAGAATAATAATTATGTTGTCAATTTCCACTAGAGTATAATAGTGTGACTACCAACCCCGTTGTCCCCTATTATGTAGTCACTGAATATAGACAATATAACTCTTCTTTCATGAGTCAGAATGATATGACAATGACATGGGATGCTTACTGTATGGCTGAGAAAGTGAGAAGTATGAGACACAGCATTTATCACGGACACATCGAAGTTGGCATTGTAGAAACGATGCACTGACACTGAAAAAGGTGCCATAAAAAATACAACACGGACATAAAACCCCCCCAACCATCTTTAGGTTTTACTATGTCCATCTTTTGTCGGTGACATTTTTTCCCTTGACATTGTTTTTCTATTTTCAACTTCAACTCACCAATTTAATACCGTATTTCTTTAACCTTCCAGTTAAAGGCAGCATTTGGAGTGTGAGGGTTTCAGGGGAGGCTTTATAGTTTCTGTGACCACAAGGTACAGTATACCGTATTTTTCAAGCTATAAGTATAAATCGCACCGGCCGAAAATGCATAATAAAGAAGGAAAAAAACATATATAAGTCGCACTAGAGTATAAGTCGCATTTTTTGAGGACATTTATTTGATAAAAGCCAACACCAAGAATAGACATTTGAAAGGCAATTTAAAATAAATAAAGAATAGTGAACAACAGGCTGAATAAGTGTACGTTATATGAGGCATAAATAAACAACTGAGAACGTGCCTGGTATGTTAACGTAACATATTATGGTAAGAGTCATTCAAATAACTATAACATATAGAACATGCTATACGTTTACCAAACAATCTGTCACTCCTAATCGCTAAACCCCATGAAATCTTTTACGTCGAGTCTCTTACGTGAATGAGCTTAATAATATTATTTGATATTTTACGGTAATGTGTTAATTTCATACATAAGTCGCTCCTGAGTATAAGTCGCACCCCCGGCCAAACTATGAAAAAAAACTGCGACTTATAGTCCAAAAAATACGGTAATCAAGCTTGCGTTGTTAGCATTATCGTATATGCTAATCAATCAATCAATCAATCAATGTTTATTTATATAGCCCTAAATCACAAGTGTCTCAAAGGGCTGCACAAGCCACAACGACATGTTTACAAGTGTCTGTGTCAGTATTATTAAATTACAATGGCGTTCTTTTTGTATTGTTTCAGTTACGTAAATTCACCAAAACATCACAGTGGAGTTATTGAGTCAATTTAGCTGATTGGAGAGATAGCTTTCGCAGTTAGTGGCTCCATGACGATGACTTCTGTTTTGTTTGATCAGCCGTTTTACTGCCGTGCTACTGGTACCATTTGGTAACAATTGGGGTATGTAAATAAACATTTACAAAATATTTCGTACCGGTACGTATCTGCGGCTTATAGTCCAGTGCGGCTAATAAATGTAAAAATATTTATTCCGTCTAAAATTTGGTGGGTGTGGCTTAAATAACGGCGCCTTCTATAGCCGGGAAAGAACAGTAACTGTATGAACGATACGGTATAACGATACTTCCACAAATTGAAACTGTCAAACCACAAGCAAGTCTGTTTTGCCTCGCAGAAACAATAATGGCGGTGGACAGCAGAGACCGCTCTCCTGGCGTTCACTGTAAGCACTCCTAATCCCTCCCACTCCTCGCCCAAACACTGCCATTAACTTGAAAGTGACAACAATACAAATTAAAGTGAAAACCAGGAAGTTGAAATTGAAAAACAACAACAAAAAATGTTATAACTGTGACCGGAAAATTACTGCTCTGGAAAAAAAGCTGATAAATTCTGATTTTAAATAACAAACATCATAGTAAACAACTATGTTTTTTCTGGCAATGTTTTATTTTTCAATGCCTATACATCCATTTTTCTACCACTCGAAGTCGATATAATTTTTTAAAATGCCAAAACTTAGAAAAACAATATTTGAAATGTGGGTTTTGCTACATTTTTAAATAATTTTATTCATTACATTATCTATATATTTATTTAGTGCAGCGTGATGATTTGCATTTTGCAGTATATTTAAAGATTATAAAGATAAGCTTTGGCAGGGACATTGCAAAAGGGACCACTAATCTTTATTATTCACGCAATACAGGATTTCCTATCATTATAAAATTAAAAGTATAAAAAAGACGATAGCAAATAATAAACATACTACAGCATTTAAAATATTCAAAAAGTAATAACTGTAATGTATTGGTGCAACTCTACTACTGCACTAATATTAATAAAAAACTGAAAAAATGTCTTATTATCCCATTGAAAATAATACATTATACAGAACAGATGTAAAAAAAAAATAATTGTTGCCCGTAACCAATATACTGTACATCAGGTCATGTGTAAGGTTTCTACAAAACAATACTTTCTATACAACTACAAAAATATGTATTATATATATAAAAAAAAATCAATTGTAAAATGATTGGAGCACATAACACAATACAAATAATTCTAAACATTAAACAAAGTAGTAATTGTAATATATTATTGCAAGTCTACAACTGCACTAATAATAAAAACAAGTATTATTACTGCGTTAAAAATGATTGACTATAAATAATAATAAAAACATTTTTTTTTGCCCATAATCAATATACTGTACATGAGGTCGTTTGCAAGGTTATTATTACAATTACAAAAAATATAAACTATATAAAAAAATAAAATGATGGCACATAATACAAATGGAAACAATTTGAAATATCAAATAAATAATTGTAATACACCAGTGCAATTCTACTAATGCAGTAATAATAATAAAAATGTCTTATTATCCCATTACGATAGTTATTAAATACTATACAGTATACAGGTAAAAAAAAAAAATGTTGCCTATAATTAATATACTGGGTTGTGTGCAAGGTGTCCTTTTGTAATAAACTAAAAAATATAACAACAATAGTATATGATAATAATAATCATAAATATTTGAAAAGTAACCATTCTAATATATTGGTGCAATTTTATTGCTGCACTAATAATGAAAAAAGAAAAATGTCTTATTATCCCATTAAAATAATAAAATAGCTGTACAGAACACATGTAAAAAAAATGTTGCTTATAACTAATACTGTACACGAGGCTGCAGTTTCCTCAATATATAAAATAAATTTAGGTAATGACCACAAAATATATTGGTTCAAAATATTAATACAGCTTCTCAGCAAATCAGTCACACTAGGGATAATTATAGAACTGTGTTATTCGAACAGTGACATGATCTAGAAACTTTGTGTGCGCATACCACAAGAAGTTACATTTTTACTCTTTGTTTGCATAAATGACAATACAGCTAAAGCCAACAGAAAATAGAATGAGGTTCTTACCCTGGGACTGCTGAGAGGACTTGAGGACAGACCTGTGGACGCTCCACTCACCGAACGAGACCTTTTGGAAAGTGCATATATATTTTTGATATCATACTGTGTGAATTAATGATTATTATTTTGTGGAAAACTCTACCTTTGACTGTGTGCATTAGTGTCCAGGTTCCTGCGAGGTGGGGTGGGAGAGCCTTGATCAGTGACACTCAAGACCTCCAGACTCTTCCTCTCGGGTCTACAGCGGCCATGACGGCTCAACATAGGGGAGTCCACGCGCTTCCTGGGAGGGTCTTTGAAGGGCAGAGGTGCAAGTCAATATTACAAATATCGTGTCCAATAGGTGGAATATGGAGCAGCTGCAAGGAGTCTGTCCTACCAGCGTCATTTCTGGGGGGCAGATCCTCATCCTCATAGGTGGGGTAACGCTCTTTTCTGTCCAACAGGAGGTAGTAAATCATCTTTTCCTGGTTCTCTCTGCCCGCAACACAAAAAAGGAGGTGTAAAAGAGGTTCACACAACAAACTACCTCACAGTCATACTATCTAGCATCTGTTAGTTAGTTAACTTAGTAGCTATAGTGATTATGTTAATACATTGGAATTACCAACAATATTTACATTTATGGGCTTTAACAATAATGTTATAGGTTCTTTTTTTTGCTAAAAGTCAAATTCAGTTATAAAACATATTACATAAGTATAAAACAGCTAATATATATATATATATATATATATATATATATATATATATATATATATATATATATATATATATATATATATATATATATATATATATATATATACTGTGTGTGTATATATACTGTGTGTGTGTGTGTATATATATATATATATATATACTGTGTGTATATACGTATATACTATTCATGCATATATAAACAGTATATATGTATGTATACATATATATATATATATATATATATATATATATATATATATATATATATATATATATATATATATATATATATATATATATATATATATATATATATATATATATATATATATATATATATGTATGTGTGTATATATAAATATATATATATATATATATGTATGTGTGTATATATAAATATATACACACATATATATATATACATACACATACATATATATATATATATACATATATATACACATATATATATATATATACACGTATGTATATATATATATATATATACACACGCATGTATATATATATATATATATATATATATATATATATATATATATATATACACACGTATGTATATATATATATATATATATATACACACGTATGTATATATATATATATATATATATATATATATATATATATATATATATATATATATACACACGTATGTATATATATACACACATATATACATACATATATACTGTTTATATATGCATGAATAGTATATACGTATATACGTACACACAGTATATATATACACACACACACAGTATATGTATATATATATATATATATATATATATATATATATATATATATATTACACACAGTATACATACACAATACACATAAATAATAATATATTTACTTGAGTTAAACAAAAACATTTAATTAGGGTTAAAGTAATATTACATTTAAAATGCCAACTTTACTAAAGATATTTTGCATTTGGGGGATTTAACAAGAATTCTATAGTTTCTATATTTTGATGAAACATCAAATTCAGTTGTAAAAGAGATTATATAAAATAATATTTTTAACCAAATTATACCAATAAACAATAAAATAAAACAATAAAATTAAACATTTTAATATAAAAAAACATATTGTATAATACATTATACAATACATACAACAACAAATATCTTACATAGAAATATTATATGTAAAATATTACAACGTGTAAAAAAATGTTTACAAAGATCATGTATAGGTAAAACAAAACTACAAACTACAAAAAATATTCTTGGCTTTATTTCGATTGCATACTATGTAATATCTAATAGAATTAAAACCCAACAATAATTGTATTGCTTGTATTTTTTGCTGAAGGAAAGGGAAATTCAGTAAAAAAAAAATCTTACATCTAAAAACGTAAAATATTAAAACAAAGTGACCACTTTATACTTTAACAATATAAAACAACATTTGTTGATTTGTCTTTTTCCTGTCACACCACACATATTAGATTTACAGAAGTCAAAAAGAGAAAAATAATCTCATATACCGTATTTTTCGGACTATAAGTCGCAGTTTTTTTTTCATAGTTTGGCCGGGGGTGCGACTTATACTCAGGAGCGACTTATGTGTGTAATTATTAACACATTAGCGTAAAATATGAAATAATATTATTTAGCTCATTCACGTAAGAGACTAGACGTATAAGATTTCATGGGATTTAGCGATTAGGAGTGACAGATTGTTTGGTAAACAGATAGCATGTTCTATATGTTATAGTTATTTGAATGACTCTTACCATAATATGTTACGTTAACATACCAGACACGTTCTCAGTTGGTTATTTATGCCTCATATAACGTACACTTATTCAGCCTGTTGTTCACTATTCTTTATTTATTCTAGATTGCCTTTCAAATGTCTATTCTTGGTGTTGGGTTTTATCAAATAAATTTCCCCCAAAAATGCGACTTATACTCCAGTGCGACTTATATATGTTTTTTTCTTTCTTTATTACGCATTTTCGGCCGGTGTGACTTATACTCCGGAGCGACTTATACTCTGAAAAATACGGTACAATGCCTCCATTATTGTAAGTGACCATTAGATGATTGCAAGTCTATCATGGAACATTTGATCAGGAACATTAATCATTATTTTTTATCTAAATGACAGAATGACTTCTTTGTTTTTTTTGTTTTTTTTACCAGCTGAGCACATGCGATTCAAAGAGAAGATATTTGATGACTTTTTTTTTTTACTCACTCCTCACTTGTAAGGTCCCGTGTGAGTTTGACCCGATCCCGGAAGCACCCTAAAGAATACATGCTTTCCAAGACGTCGGGGTCCAGGTCGGTCAACGACAGCACCCTGGTGACGCACACACGGCGAGGCGGTGGCTGCTCAGGGCACGGCTCATTGCGGCCGCTTCTGAGAGGACGGAAAACCATTTTGATATTCACACAAAATCAAAACATTTCACGTGTCTCATGTGTGGATAGTTTCTCATAAATGAGTTTGCTGAAATTGCTGTAAATACTGAATAATGAAGAACAAATACATAAGTAATATACTTACTGGTACCAGGCGTGGGTCTGTATTGCTTCTAACTGCAATGAAATAAAAAGACAGTTACACAACCTTGTCCTGATTAGGGTCACAGGTGAGCTGGAGCCTATCTCAGGTGGGGTAAACCCTTTACTAGTCGCCAGGATACATACGGTACTTGTGCACGTCAGTAATTTGGGATTAATAATGTTTGCTTACTTCACTGTAATGCGATAGCTCCACCTCACAACCCTACATGGTGTGTGTAAAATGATCACGGTTATTATTATCGTTGTATTGTTGAATGTACCACTGATAGTCGCACACACACTAGATGTGGTGAAATTCCCCTTGTTCCACCCGCTGCACTGCAAAAACTGAAATCTAAGTAAGATGAAATATCTCAAATAAGGGTGATATTTGCTTATTTTCTGTCTGATAAGATAATTCTTCTCACTAAGCAGATTTTATGTTAGAGTGTTTTACTTGTTTTAAGGGTTTTGGTCCTAAATGATCTCAGTAAGATATTACAGCTTGTTGCTGAGATTTGATGACCTATATTGAGTAAAACATGCTTGAAACTAGAATATCCACTGTTGCAAAGCTGTGTCATCAACACTCACAAGTATAAATCTACTTTTTTAAAGTAATAATTTCTTATTTTAAGCATGTAAATAATTTTTTTGACATAATTGTGTCTCATAAGTAAAACAGATGACAGCCAAATGGACTTTGAGGTTTTATTTTCAATGAAACAATAGAAAATACGTACTCATATAGTAGTACAGTTGGCACAGTACAGTTAACGGACAGTTAATATTTAAACATTTAACATGTGACATTTCTAACAATTTTGAACAGAAATAGTTCATGCACATTCAGATAAATTCCTCAAAAATAAATTTAAAAAAATTTTGGCCGGGGGTTGGGCTGTATATATGCGCACTAATTGACTGAAAGAGCACGCACTTGGCGTGATGATGTCATGTTGTCGATAGAAAAATGCATTTTTAGACAATACGATTTGCCTGAGCGGCTAGGAAATCCCGAGAGTAACAAGCGGTTGCCTTATTGCCTTTCCATTAAGAACAATAAATTAGTTTTTAGTGTAAGTTTGCTGGTTTCAAGAAATATAATGCCGTTAGGCGTTAATGTCTCTTGTTTTCATGTTAGCATTGAAGCTAGCTCGCTGGGTTTACATGACAGTTTTCATTAATACTGTTTCTTGTTACATCCCTACCAGAGACATAACGGCAATGGGCAATCATAAGGATTTGTCAACCTACAATAGGGCGGTTTGTCGACCTTGTTTTCCTCTAATTGTGCATATTTCTATTTAATTATTTGTTTATCATATCATATTTTACACTCTTATCTAACAAAGCTGCTGAAGTCATTTTGTTTCAAGCTTTTTGTGATATTTTCCATCAGTTCCAAGCCTCTGCTTTTGTTTTGTACTACTGTTTCCCGCTCTGCGCTGTGTACTGTGTTATTACTTTGCAGATCAGTGCACCTGTCGCTTGTTAATCATTCGTGGTTGCTTTCAAACACAAAGGATTCCTATCATCTCGTAAAAGTTTGATGCATTTCATCAAGCTTTCACTGCATTTATTTCTTACCCTTGTAAACACGTATGTCGACAACTTCAGCACAATCTGAGGGTTGTGGCTCTGATTCTCCGTCTTCATGACGAGGTATACCAGACAAGACACTAAACCGCCAGTTGCTCCTGATGCTGTGTCAATAATTAGTCGATGAGTCTTTATGAGTATCTTGTGAAAAGCAGAAGCCCATTTACAAGGTTTTTTTCTAACTGTACTGAATGTCTCGATGGTTGTTTGTATGGAGGAAGCTGGCTGGCCGTCCAACAACAGTGTGTCTGACCTCATTTCAGACTCCATTAATCACAAGTTCATCAGACGAATGCACAGCTTTGATTAAATCTGTGATCCGTGCTAACTGAATGACTAACTGATGAGACGTTCTCTTTATCTGCGGCTCTATTACACATCTTGTGTGCTATTGCGCCTTCTCTCTCGTAGCAATGTAATCATTTTTATTTTTACTCCCCCAGCTTTAATGTGCGACGTGAGCGTAGGGGCGCATTTAAAGGGGAGCTATTATACAGTCAATTTACAGTCCTACTTTTAATGCTCATACAAGAATATGTCATTATGCCGGGCCTTTATGAACACTTTCAGTAAAACAGTCCAGTAATATAGCTTTAACCTGAGGTGAAATGTAGTATTTTAACCCCTGTTTTTACGTGTAAAGGCTTTTTTTTTTTTTAATCCAACTTTATTTTTTGGTAAGCATGCATTGCATTTTGAAAGTATTCACAGCCCTGCACTTTTTCCGAAATATGTCATTTTACAGCCTTATTCCAAAATGGAATAAATCAATTTTTGTCCTCAAAATTCTACACACAATACCCCATAATGACAATATGAAAAAGTTTTTAAAAAAAATTTTTTGTTTACAATTTTGCAAATGTATTAAAAATAGAGATACATGCGGCAGTCCGATATTATCGGACATCCCTAATTTTTATACATTTTTAACCAAACTTGAATTGAATTTGATGCATGTTTTGTAGGGCCATGAATCTTTGGGCACCACACGATTCGATTCAGTATCCATTATCGATACAAAACAATTCTGGATTAAAAAACCATACATTGTGTGCCAGTTATGATCATCTACATCAGGGGTCACCAACGCGGGGCCCGCGGGCACCAAGTAGCCCGTAAGGACCAGATGAGTAGCCCGCTGGCCTGTTCTAAAAATAGCTCAAATAGCAGCACTTACCAGTGAGCTGCCTCTATTTTTTAAATTTTATTTATTTACTAGCAAGCTGGTCTCGCTTTGCTCGACATTTTTAATTCTAAGAGAGACAAAACTCAAATAGAATTTGAAAATCCAAGAAAATATTTAAAGATTTGGTCTTCACTTGTTTAAATAAATTCATTAATTTTTTTACTTTGGTTCTTATAACTTTCAGAAAGACAATTTTAGAGAAAAAATACAACCTTAAAAAGGATTTTAGGATTTTTAAACACATATACCTTTTTACCTTTTAATTTCCTTCCTCTTCTTTCCTGACAATTTAAATCAATGTTCAAGTAAATTTTTTTTTTTTTATTGTAAAGAATAATAAATACATTTTAATTTAATTCTTCATTTTAGCTTCTGTTTTTTCGACAAAGAATATTTGTGAAATATTTCTTCAAACTTATTATGATTAAAATTAAAAAAAAATATTCTGGCAAATCTAGAAAATCTGTAGAATCAAATTTAAATCTTATTTCAAAGTCTTTGAAATTTCTTTTAAAATTTTTGTTCTGGAAAATCTAGAAGAAATAATGATTTGTCTTTGTTAGAAATATAGCTTCGTCTAATTTGTTATATATTCTAACAAAGTGCAGATTGGATTTTAACCTATTTAAAACATGTCATCAAAATTCTAAAATTAATCTTAATCAGGAAAAATTACTAATGATGTTCCATAAATTATTTTTTTTAATTTTTTCAAAAAGATTAGAATTAGCTAGTTTTTCTCTTCTTTTTTTCGGTTGAATTTTGAATTTTAAAGAGTCGAAATTGAAGATAAACTATGTTTCAAAATTTAATTTTCATTTTTTTTTTCGTGTTTTCTCCTCTTTTAAACCGTTCAATTAAGTGTCAATATCATTAATTATCAATAATAACAGAGTTAAAGGTAAATTGAGCAAATTGGCTATTTCTGGCAATTTATTTAAGTGTGTATCAAACTGGTAGCCCTTCACATTAATCAGTACCCAAGAAGTAGCTCTTGGTTTCAAAAAGGTTGGTGACCCCTGATCTACATCAACAATATGATTTGCATGAGTGGTTGGACAAAACAGGTTTAAAAAAATATATACATATATATTTTTTTTTTTACACCACTAATGTTTTGTTCAATGTATATTTTTGGTGCAAAATAACACATTTACATAATGAAACAACGCTGCACAATTTCCTTATTCGAACACTGTATGCCAAATTACAGTAGGAAGGGGTTTCATATGGCCCTATTCGTCGCGGTTCACCTGACACATGAAACGTGACACATTTGGGCCGTGTGCTATCCACTTCAGAGGGTCGAAAAACTTAAAATGTGTTTTGTGGCAATTCCGACTTTGACCATGGCATCAGTTGCTATGTAGAGTGGCGCTTTCCATCATTTTTAGCAGACAGCATTGAAAAATAATTAACACCCCCTCTTCCTCTCACACGAGACCCACCCAGGATTGGAGCCATATGAGTCCCTTCCCTACTGTACCAGTTCAGCACTAACACTGTGCAACATGGGAGAAAATAATCCCGATAATAATGCTATTATATTCTTTTCAATGAGAAATACATTTGCGATACATTTCATATAAGATGCCCTGTTATTCATCGACATTTTACATGCGTTTCTTTACGCGAAACGGGGCCCTACGAAAAGTGTGTTTTGCCTATAAAGGAGGGGTGGTCATAATAATACAACACAGCATTATTTCGGATTACATGGGGGTTACTTTGAGTCAATCTGTTTCATAATGCAGTTTTCTTTGTTGCTTTTTAGTTATTTGCTGTGCTGGAATCCAGGTTTATACTGCCATGCTTTTATTTTGAAGGCTTCCTTTGCAGTGAACTGAACTGTGTGCAAGTGTTAATGCTATGTGACTAAACAGAAGTTGAATTACTGTTATTTCACGCTTGGCGATAAGGATGAGGTCATCAATACAACAATTGTCGATAAGTAAACTGACCCATTTTTCGTAGAAATGGCCGCTTATGTCGACAAAAGCGGTCGAGCATGTATGTTGACATCGACTTAAAAGGGACCTATTATGAAAAAACACCTTTCCATACTTATTGGCACCTGCTGTTGTGTATTTGGGATCTGCATACAGTAGGGAAGGGATTCACATGGCCCCATACCTGGGTGGATCTCACGTGAGAGGAAGAGGGAGGGGGTTCATCATTTTGCAATCCAGTCTGCTGAAAATGATGGAAAGCGCCACGCTACGTAGCAACTAACTCTGTGGTCAAAGTTGGAATTGCAACAAAACACATTTTAAGATATTCAACACACATCTGCTGGCTAAAGTGGATGATGCAACCCCCCGATTTGTCACGTTTCATGTGTCAGGTAAACCGAATGGGGCCCTTCTTAATGTAAGTCCCGGATTTTTACAATTTTAAATCAAACCGGGAGATATTTATAAAACAATCTTTCAGGAAACGAGCCGTTTGGAATGTGCCTCATTAGTGATTATCCATATATGGTCGTGCTTTGCGCGAGTCCGCCATTGTAGTCCAACACTGTAGTCAATAAGCTCCTCCTTTTTCGCTACCCTCTTATTGTGGAGTAGACTGGCTCATACATGCACATGCATCCTTTGCTGTTGCCATTTCTAATACAAAGCAGTGTATAGTTCTAACTTATATCAGTAGATTCGCTATGGAAGCTCTTGGAAACATAATCAATGCAACATTTATACCAAAGAACCACCAGTTCATGTTATGTAGACCACAAGGAATTGTTTTAAATGTGGGAAAAAAATCATAACATGACCCCTTTCAGTGTTGCCCATAAACTGCCAAGATACCTGTGGCTGTGGGGGCGTGGATATGGGCGTGGATATGGGCGTGGTCACCATGACATCATCGAGTAATTTGCATAATTTACTACAATGATTTGATTTTCTCTAAAAAGGCTCAAAAAATGTATACTTACTAATTAATAATAACAGTTTTGTTTTAAACGTCCATCCATCCATCCATTTTACAATATAATTACAACACTTTATGTACATATTTATATACAGATTTGAACAATAAGTTATTCACTTAAATATATTTATTAATTGTGGTTCTTACAAAAAATATATCTTATAGAATATAAAAGCTAAAATGTCTCAAAGCTCTGCCCCTTTAATTAGTGCATACTAAATAATTTAACTTTAGCCTACTACTACAAGCATATTATTTACCAGCAACATAAAGTGAAACAGAGGCAGAGGTGTCCTGCCACAGTCAGTAACAAATAAACAGAAAACAGTAGTGGTGGTAGATAGACACAGAGCTTCATCAAACATCTGATCCACTGAACAAAGAGCTCCAAAAATCTTGAACTTTAGACTGCCATCAGTTTTACTCCCTACACTTAACCATGTGTTTCCTACTGCCTGCAGACTTTGCACCCTTTGTTATATACACATGTTGTGTTTCTAATATAAATACATTTAATAAAGTCAAATACAAATAAGGCAACAAGAGAAGTATCCTACACTTCTCTTTTGTAAAGTAAATCTGAAGTGTCGATATGGGCATCTACATCAACTATATGATTTGCCTGAGAAGCTGGACAGGACAAAAAAAAATAAAAAAAATAAAAAAAAATTTTTAATTTTTTTTTATTTTTTTTTATTTTATTTTTTTTTATTTGTGGCGGACGTAATTCTTTCGTGGCGGGCCGCCACAAATAAATGAATGTGTGGGAAACCCTGCCTTTAAGCGGGCACATGTTGAATCAGAACTTGATGAGTTGGTTGACATAAACATAAAGCCCGTCCGTGCTTACCGTGAGTCTCTTGTCAGGGTTGACTTCTATCATTCCTTTGAGCAATGCTTGACAGTCAGGGGGTATAAAGTGGGGCATGTGGAACACTCCGCTTTTAACTTTTTCTAGAAGCTGCCGTAGGTTGTCATGGTCAAACGGCAACGCGCCCTGGAAAGAGAGGAACAACAAGGAAGTGCAATAAATGAGTCCGAGGTGAAAGGGTTACACTGCAAAAAGTCAGTGTTCAAAAACAAGAAAAAAAATAATACAAAAATTAGGGATATTTTACTTGAACTAAGCAAAATGATCTGCCAATAGAACAAGAAAATTTGGCTTGTCAAGACTTTCCAAAACAAGTAAAATTAGCTAACCTCAATGAACCCAAAAATACCTTAAAATAAGTATATTCTCACTAATAACAAGTGCACTTTTCTTGGTAAAAAAAAAAAAGAGACCTTTTTTCTCAATATGTTGAAAAATATTCTTAAATTAAAGGCCTACTGAAAGCCACTACTACCGACCACGCAGTCTGATAGTTTATATATCAATGATGAAATCTTAACATTGCAACACATGCCAATACGGCCGGGTTAACTTATAAAGTGCAATTTTAAATTTCCCGCTAAACTTCCGGTTGAAAACGTCTATGTATGATGACGTATGCGCGTGACGTCAATCGTTGAAACGGAAGTATGCGGACACATTGTATCCCAATACAAAAAGCTCGGTTTTCATCTCAAAATTCCACAGTATTCTGGACATCTGTGTTGGTGAATCTTTTGCAATTTGTTTAATGAACAATGAAGACTGCAAAGAAGAAAGCTTTAGGTGGGATCGGTGTATTAGCGGCTGGCTGCAGCAACACAACCAGGAGGACTTTGAGTTGGATAGCAGACGCGCTATCCGACGCTAGCCGCCGACCGCATCGATGATCGGGTGAAGTCCTTCGTCACTCCGTCGATCGCTGGAACGCAGGTGAGCACGGTTGTTGATGAGCAGATGAGGGCTGGCTGGCGTAGGTGGAGCGCTAATGTTTTTATCATAGCTCTGTGAGGTCCCGTTGCTAAGTTAGCTTCAATGGCGTCATTAGCAACAGCATTGTTAAGCTTCGCCAGGCTGGAAAGCATTAACCATGTAGTTACAGGACCATGGTTTAATAGTATTGTTGATTTTCGGTCTATCCTTCCAGTCAGGGGTTTATTTCTTTTGTTTCTATCTGCAGTTAAGCCCGATGCTATCACGTTAGCTCCGTAGCTAAAGTGCTTCGCCGATGTATTGTCGTGGAGATAAAAGTCACTGTGAATGTCCATTTCGCGTTCTCGACTCTCATTTTCAAGAGGATATAGTATCCGAGGTGGTTTAAAATACAAATCCGTGATCCACAATAGAAAAAGGAGAGAGTGTGGAATCCAATGAGCCAGCTTGTACCTAAGTTACGTAAAGATGCGTCCTGCACTGTACTCTAGTCCTTCACTCTCACGTTCCTCATCCACGAATCTTTCATCCTGGCTCAAATTAATGGGGTAATCGTCGCTTTCTCGGTCCGAATCGCTCTCGCTGCTGGTGTAAACAATGGGGAAATGTGAGGAGCCCTTCAACCTGTGACGTCACGCTACTTCCGGTACAGGCAAGGCTTTTTTTTTATCAGCGACCAAAAGTTGCGAACTTTATCGTCGATGTTCTGTACTAAATCCTTTCAGCAAAAATATGGCAATATCGCGAAATGATCAAGTATGACACATAGAATGGATCTGCTATCCCCGTTTAAATAAAAAAATGTCATTTCAGTAGGCCTTTAAGTAAATGCTAGTGCCATTATCTTGACATAATGATATGCGCTCGGCATTACATTTCTTGAAACTAGCAAACTTACACTAAAAACTAGTTTATTTTTCCTAATGGAAAGGCAACAAGGCAACCGCTTGTTACTCTTGGGGTTACCTAGCCGCTCAGGCAAATCATATTGTCTAAAAATGCATTATCCCATCGACAACATGACACCATCACGCCAAATGCGTGCTCTTTCAGTCAATTAGTATGCGAGGAATATATATATATATATATATATATATATATATATATATATATATATATATATATATATATATATATATATATATATATATATATATATATATATATATATAATGTGTATTGTCACGTTCGGGGCACATGATGATGCGGGTTTTTGTTCAAATGGACGGCTCCGGACGACAGCGTGAGGTAGGAGATGATTTATTCATCATAAATCATAGCCAAACAGAAAACAAGCAAAAAGGATGTGTGCCGATTGCACGCGGAAGCTGAGGCAAAACTTAGCACAGGAAACGCAGAAGCAAGAACCAGGAATATCAAAACGTAACCGTTGCATGGAGCAAACAAGGAAGCCAGACAGAGTGTGGCGAGCAACGTGAATAAATAGCTCTCTGATTAGTGCTCAACAGCAGGTGAACGTGCCGAACACTAATCAGAGGCAGGTGAAACCAATAAGTACCCATGGTGACCAAAACAAACCTCTGAAGTGCACAAAACAACTAAGGAAGTCCAAAATTAACAGAACATAACTAAACAAAACATGATCCGACCACGGATCATGACACACATATACATATATACATATATACATGTATACATGTATATATATATATATATATATATGAAACATGTTTCTTATTGCAAGTTTGTCCTTATATAAAGTAGTGAACATACAAGAAAACTAGTCTTTTATTAGTAAGTAAACAAACAAAGGCTCCTAATTTAGCTGCTGACGTATGCAGTAACATATTGTGTCATTTTCCATTCTATTATTTTGTCAAAATTATTAAGGACAAGCGGTAGAAAATAAATTAAATATACTTGTTGGGTCATAATTTAAGTCCTCATGTGTCTTGGGACGTATTTCCTGAGTTTATAAACATAATATACATTTTCAAAAAAGGAAAAAAGATTTTGTGATGCCAAAAAATATCGATGTAATCATAGGAGTATCGACTAGATACTCTCCTGTACTAGGTATCATTAGAGTGGATGTCAGGTGTAGATCCACCCATGGCATTTGTTTACATTGTGATGCCAGTGAGCTAAAACATGAAACATGTTTAGCTATTCCTCGTCCTGCAGTGATAACGGTACTTGTAAGAAACTTACTTTATTTGTCGTCATGGAGACAAGGTTTAGTAGCTAAAACACTGCAGACTGCGGATGGACTTTAGCCGCTAACTAGCCAGCCATGTCTTAAAGTACCTCTTCCTGAAGGCGTTTCAGTGTTATAACTTCACATTTATCGTTAGTTATTAAGCCAAAATGCATCCATTCTCCCTTTTCTGTCTACACACTGTGTCTGCTTGTAAGTACTCTGTGATTGTGCGGTGCCGAACATGCTCCTCTGCTCGTGAAACCAGCAATGACACGGCATGACGACGATGCACCGTCATGCCCGTTAAAAAAAAAGGGAGGGGGGTGGGCCGGTATTTTTTAGAGGCGGTATAGTACCGAATATGATTCATTAGTATCGCGGTACTATACTGGTACCGGTATACCGTACAACCCTAGTCCTGAAGTATGAGTGCACTATACAACACTGGCATCGGAAATGGCGAGGAAAAAGAGTGAAGTGACAGCTGAAATATATATATTAAAAAAAAAAGAAATAGCAGGAAATAAAAAAATAGAGTAAGAACTTACCACAAGAAGAGCAAAGAGGATGACTCCACAACTCCAGACATCTGCCCTGCGGCCATCGTACTTCTCTCCCTAAAACACAGCATCCTCTTTTTAGACATAGACACTCTCATACACTCACACACAGACACACACACTTACCCTTATTACTTCAGGGCAAGCATAATGTGGGGATCTAAAATTCAAAAGAGACATTGTTTTAAAAATGTGTCGCTCATAAAATATAAATTGCCTTTCAGACAGTCTCACTTTGAAGGTAATAATTCTGCGTGTTAATAAAGAAACATGTCACCCACACTGACTCATAATAAATGATGACTTGATGTGACATCATACCACTTCAGTGTTTCCCACTGGACTGAAATCTATTTGTGGTGGTGGGTTGCAAGGAGGAGGGTCGTGGCGAAGGGTTGGATCAGGGGTTCTTAACCTTTTTGACCTCGGGGCCCAACTTTTCCACTACAGAAGGACCAGGAGCCCACTCAAGTAATAACACTGAATTAGTAATCTAGGCTGACCATATTGTGAAATCCCAAAAAGAGGACACATATATGCGTGCCAAGGCAGGCAGCACGCCAAGGCCGGGACTAGGTGAACATTTGCCAATGATACTCGAATTTGCTTTATAAATAATATATTTATTTAAATAAAGCATTTTTTCTCCTCTGTTGACAGCAGTGTTGGCGCTAGGAATTTTCAAAATGGGGTCCCATAGTAAATTTTTGGGGTCCCACTTTTTCGTAAGCGTTTTGAAAAAAAATTATAAACGTATACATTATCCTGTTATATCTCACATTCTATATTGTGTTTTGGAAAAAGGTTGTCATAAACGTTACTTAATTCATAAAAAAAAAAAAAAGATAAAAAAAGAAAACAGATTTGTATGTAAATGTATTCAGTTATAAACATTCATTCACTTTCTTCTTTCCTTCATGGATCTAAACTTTACCGCTGCTGGTAGTTTTTTCTATGTTTTTATTTAATAAGTTGTAGGTGTATTTATTTCAGTATAAAAGTGTAAAAAGTGTTTTGCTTGGGTCATGAAATGATGATAATGGTGTGCCAGGGCATACATACATTTTATATTTAACGCTTAAATCTCTGGAGTCTACATCAACTTCAGATTAGGGCTGCAACAACTAATCGATTAAAATCGATTATAAAAATAGTTGATTAATTTAGTCATCGATTCGTTGGATCTATGCTATGCGTTTTTTTTGTTTGTAATTTTTTTATAAACCTTTTTTTTTTATATAAACTGCAACATGTACAAACAGCTCAAAAACTATAATCAAAATAGGTATGGGGCCAGTATGCTGTTTTTTTCCCCCAATAAAATACTGGAAAGGATAGAAATGTAGTTTGTCTCTTTTATCCGATTATTAATCGATTAATCGAAGTAATAATAGACAGATTAATCGATTATCAAATTAATCGTTAGTTGCAGCCCTACTTCAGATCTCTTCCTCATTTCAAAATGTTGTATTTTTTTTTATGTTGTTTTTTTGTTTGTTTGTTTTCCGCCCTTTTTTTGTCAAACAAAACTATGTTTTTAATGGCAAACACACAAAATCTGCAAAATCTTCCACCGAAAATATTTTTCAAAGTGGAATATTTGATGTGAAGTAATGGGAACCTTGGATAGGTCAATAATTCATAATAACATTGATTTTGATTCAATATTATGTTTTGAGCAATGACAGTTTGAAAGAAAAAAAACCAACTTTGTTTTATTAGTCAACATTGCAACTTTTTCTAAATTACATTTCACCTTTAAGCTTTTTTATTTCACTTTTGTTATGTTTTTGTTTATTTTAATAGTATTTTTAGAATGTGCCGTGGGCCTTTAAAACATTAGCTGTGGGCCGCAAATGGCCTCCGGGGCACACTTTTGACACCCCTGCTATAGATGATAAAAAATTAAATCTGATAAATCTATGGATAAAAAGCAGAGCCTGGCGACGCATGCGCGTTTATCATAACTCTCTCGCTCTCTGCCCCTCCCTCACCAATGCTGCTGCGTGCACACCTTCACAATTTGTTTTGTTTTTAACCCCTTCTCAACCTTGTACGTACATTGAAAATACACGCAACCCTAACTCAAAATGCCGGACATTTGAGGCATTTAAGAAACTCCGCCCGGGCAGCCTCGCAAAAGAGGACATGTCCGGTGAAAAGAGGACGTATGGTCAGTCTAAGTAATCTTACTCTTGATTGTAATCATATTCAACAATCATACTTAACCTACTTACAGTTTACAACTGATAATGAAACTGTGTGTTTATTTAACACATAAACCTTAAGCTTAAGTCGGGCTGATTAGAAATATAAATACCAACCAAATATACTGCATAAGAAGGGACTCATAAAAAAATGACTTTATTTGTATTTTTTACATAATTAAGATGTGCTAAAATAAATTAGCTAAATTAATAATACATATCGTATAGGTTTTTAAAAAAACCGTCAATAATATTAAAATGAAAATGAAAATTTAGCTCCACCACTTTTGTCATAATTTTTGCGTGTATGAAATTTCTCTGACTTTAGATCGAGACTTCTTCTGTTTGTTTGCTATTGTCATTACTGCCACAAGAGGTGAAAAAGTGTATTACATTCGGACCACAGCTGACCAAACAGATATTTTTTGTTGGACCTCTAGAGGGGGCTTGCGGCCTTAATGGGTTAGATCATGGGTGTCAAACTCTGGCCCGCGGGCCAAATTTGGCCCGCCGTGTAATTCTCATACTTGCCAACTCTCCCAGGAGACTCCCATATTTCTATGCCCCTCCTGAAAATCGTCACGTCCCCTTTTCGTCCAGTCCAACGAGTGCTGACCCAGTCATATAATACGTGCGGCCTTGGCACGCACACACAAGTGAATGCAACGCATACTTGATCTTAATTGATACAGGTCACACTGAGGGTGCCCGTATAAACAACTTTAACACTGTTACAAATATGCGCCACACTGTGAACCCACACCAAACAAGAATCGGGAGAACATCCGCACCGTAACACAACATAAACACAACAGAACAAATACCCAGATCCCTTTGCAGCACTAACTCTTTCGGGACCCTACAAGGTGTGTGTGTGTGTGTGTGTGTGGGGGGGGGGGGGGGGGGGTTGCAAAGGGTTCTGGGTATTTGTTCTGTTGTGTTTATGTTGTGTTACGAGGCGGATGTTCTCCCGAAATGTGTTTGCCATTCTTGTTTGGTGTGGATTCACAGTGTGGCGTATATTTCTAACAATGTTAAAGTTGCTTATAGGGCCACTCTCAGTGTAAAACTGTATCGCTGTTGGTGAAGTATGCGTTGCATTCGCGTGTGTGTCCATACAGAAGCCGCTCATATCTTGTGACCGGGCGGGCACGTTGTTAGAAGGGATGAAATGCGGACGTGACGACAGCTCGTAGAGGACGTTAAAAGCAATGCCTGTAAGGCACGCCCCCAAGACTGTGGAATACGAGATATAATGACTGATGAACACCTTTGTTCGATAATGATGGTTGTCTCAGCTCAAAGCCTGAGCCCCGACATTAATGAACTAGCATCCAAGAAAAGATGGCAGGTATCTGCTTGGGCACATCAGATTAGATCAGTGTGTTGCAAACTGAGCAGTTTAAAGTCCTGAACGGTTGGTTTATTCATTATTTTATTTTCAAATTTATTAGCCTGTGGAAAAAGTTAATGTTGATATTTACCTCAGAAGGCTGCAAATAGAAAAGAGGCATTCAATTTTTATTTAAATTGTATTTGATATGCCATTGATATTTTTTAATTATTATTATTATTATTTGAAACTCGATTTTGCATGTCACTATAAAGTTATATAAGCCTTGCTTGTTCAATATTCAATGCACAACTTGTTTGGGTCCTATTAAAAAGGTTAATTTGTTCAACCTTGGCCCGCGGCTTTGTTCAGTTTTAAATTTTGGCCCACTCTGTATTTGAGTTTGACACCCCTGGGTTAGATGATAGCATAATCTAATTTACATATTTTTTTCTTATTTACAGTTGCTGTAGGATAAAATGACCAAAAAAACTAACAAAAGCAAAGCAACATGTTTAGAAATACAAAAAAATAAATGGATCTCTCCATTTTGTATTTTTTGAATGTAACAAGACTTTGAGTGGTTTTTAAATGAGGGGGCTGCTTTTTTGATGAGCTTTACGTTTTTTTTTAATGTTATAGTCGCCAAAAGTGGCCAGTAAGACAAAAAAAAGGATGATTGGTCTCTAGTTGCTTCTTGGAAAAACTGGTTCTGGAGGGATATGGACATTCGCTAAATATAGCGACTAAGGGCCTGAGCTATTAAAGGTTTGCATATCTTAAAACGTGTGCAAACTTGATAGCACACGCAAAACTGATCTACTAAGCTT
This sequence comes from Entelurus aequoreus, assembly GCF_033978785.1. Lineage (NCBI taxonomy): Eukaryota > Metazoa > Chordata > Actinopteri > Syngnathiformes > Syngnathidae > Entelurus > Entelurus aequoreus. The sequence continues at coordinate 31,815,704 of NC_084755.1, forward strand.
GCGCACAGAGGATTGCTTCTCTTAAATGAACAAAATAATCCAATTAAGTAATCCATTTTGCGTGCTTGTCTTGGAATATATGATGATTATCAGAAAGGCCACAAAACTAGGAGGTGGAGAAGAGAGTATAATCATTTAGCACTCGCATTGTGATTTATCAGGACTGAAGCTGTTCTGTGACCGCTGTTTTGTGTCTATATCGGTTTGCAAACTGGCAGAGTTACGCACAAAAGGAGGCAATAGCGCTGCAAAGACTGATGACTGAGACAGAAAATATTCTGACTGTGTGCATGTCAACATATTTGGACTGTCAGAAATAAAAATATCAGACATATTGTATATTCATCAATGACATTTTAGATGTCTTTTGGTGTTTTTTTATTTAAGTGTTCCTTTTTTATATAGGAAATTCTGTATATTTTTATAATACTGTATATCGCCATATATAAAAAAAACTCTTGCAATATGCATTTGCTAGCACCTGGATCATTCTAGACGGAACATGACAACATCACTCTCAGAGCGCTTTTTCAGTAGGATAAAAATAGGTTTGTTGTCTGGATCGCACATCAATATAGCCCAGAAAAGAACAACTTTTTCTGTGCAGCATGTCAACAACATGACAAAACACCACAGGTTTGACAATATGATGATATGATAAATAGGGTTGTGAGGTTTTGGGCATCAAATCGGTTCGATTCGGAATCGATTCTCGATTCAAAATCAATACTTTTTTAATAATATTGGGTGCCAGTTCTATGATTAACTACATTCTTGTTCTAAAATAGCCAAAGAGCTCTGATAAATTTCAATGTTACTTAAAAGAAAACTGGTTTTGTAAAATAAAATTCAACCCAAACATTTAATAAAGTCAAATACAAGTAAGGCAACAAGAGAAGTATCCCAAACTTCTCATTTCTAAAGTAAATCTGTACAACAAATATGTGCCTCTACATCAACAATATGATTTACCTTCATGGCTGGACAGGACAGATGTATATATATATATATATATATCTATATATATATATATATCATACTTGCCAACCTTGAGACCTCCGATACCGGGAGGTGGGGGGTATGGTTAAGGGCGTGGTTAATAGGGGAGTATATTTACAGCTAGAATTCACCAACTCAATTATTTCATATATATATATATATATATATATATATATATATATATATATATATATATATATATATATATATATATATATATATATATATATATGAAATACTTGACTTTCAGTGAATTCTAGCTATATATATATATGTATATATATTTATTTTATTATACATATAAATAAAATAAATACTTGAATTTCAGTGTACCGGGGGCTATCCAGTAGATGGCAGTATTGTCCTGTTTAACTTCTCCTCCGTTTATGACTCGGCCACGGTGTTCAATGGAGTAGTCTGTTTTACAAAATGTACAGGCAACATAATTACATACCCCTTCCCCTTCGGACTGTCCTGGATGAACTGAAATTCTTGTTTCCATTCGTTTTGGAACTTGCAAGCGTATTTCTTCATCTTGCTCGTCGACGGCGTCGCCATGTCTGTAACTTCGTTCTTCTGCTTCTTCTCCTTGTTGTGTGCGCAGTTGTGCACTCTACTCTCTAAAAGCCGTAGATGTTATGACGTCATTGGGCAGGCAAGCTGTTTATATTGTGGGAAAGCGGACGTGAGAACAGGCTGTCCCCACTCAGGTCCGCATTGAGCTGGAGGGGGCGTGGCCTCCAGCTCCGGCTGAATACCGGGAGTTTGTCGGGAGAAAATTTCTGCCGAGAGGTTATCGGGAGAGGCGCTGAATACCGGGAGTCTCCCGCTAAAAACGGGAGGGTTGGCAAGTATGATATATATATATATATATATATAAAATCGATTTTTTTTTTTTTTAATCAATTAATAATCGTTAAAAATAAGAATCACGATTCATTCGAAAATCGATTTTTTTTAATTTATTTTTTTTAATTTTTATAATGTCCTGCCCAGCTTCTCGGGCAAATCATATAGCAGATGTAGATGCCCATATCGGCTGTTCAGATTTACTTTACAAAAGAGAAGTGTAGGATACTTCTCTTGTTGCCTTACTTGTATTTTGACTTTATTAAATGTATTTATATTATCATTTGGTGCAGCCGGGCCGGAGCAGGAGGGGATAGAAAGAGAGAAAAAGGAAGACAGAGGGGAGAATTGTGGGGACAAGACGGGGATTAGACGGAGAGACAAAAACAACAGCAGCAAACACAACAACAACAACAACAGAGCAACATCAGCAAATACGACATGTACAAATATGATGGTAAAAATCGATTTTTTTTAACACCCCTAACGATAAATATGAAGGGAAATGAGTGTTTCCATGGTGAAAGCCCCATAGTACACAAAAAAACTAATTTTAATAAGGTGGTATGCACCACTTTTGCAGTTGTTATCAATTGTACACGCAGTCTTAGTAGATTACCCAAAACACGCCCACTACCAGTACACACAATTTTATACTTTGTGCACGCTATTTAGCACATGTTATTGGAGCTTAGTAGATCAGGCCTTAAGTCGCTAAATTGGCAGCGTTGATCCCTCCTGCTACGCCTACTTGTTCTCTGGCAGACCAGGTGGATACGAAGTGTGGTAAGTAGCAGAGTTGCAATACCATGGGGCGGTATAGCTCGGTTGGTAAAGTGGCCGTGCCAGCAACTTGAGGGTTCCAGGTTCGATCCCCGCTTCCGCCATCCTAGTCACTGCCGTTGTGTCCATGGGCAAGACACTTTACCCACATGCTCCCGGTGTCACCCACACTGGTTTAAATGTAACTTAGATATTGGGTTTCACTATGTAAAGCGCTTTGAGTCACTAGAGAAAAGCGCTATATAAATATAATTCACTTCACTTCACTTCACCATTTCCTGTACAACTAGCAACAACCACAAGCTTCATTCACAGACAGCTGCCTTGTAAGGTGCTTATGATCAAGGGCGAAAAGGTAGAACCAAAATAAATGTATGGGAAACACTGCAAACAACTAACTTTATTTTAATGGTAGGTAGTACAGTTGATCCCTGCTATTCATCAGGATTTGCGTCCCAAGACCCTATGGGGATGGTGAAAAAACACGAATAATAGACGCACCCATAAAAATGCCTATTTTTTATACTCTAAAAAAAACTGACTGCATGTAAAAAAAATAAAATAAATAAATAAATTTAAAAAAAAAATATATATATATATATATATATATATATATATATATATATATATATATATATATATATATATATATAAAAATAAAAAAATAAATAAATAAATAAATAAATAAATAAATAAATAAATATATATATACACACTGTATCCAACCTATACATATGTACATATCATATTAAAATAATAAATATAATTGGATTTTAATAGTATGTGAAAGTCCGACTTCTAACTTGTTTACTTCCGCGACAACCTCCTTAAAAATTTGTAATCAATCAGAAATATCAAGCAAGCAGCTAAAATGTGCCAAACATGGGTAAGTGTGGACAGTGTTTTGCATTTTCCCATCATGCTTTGTAATGAATTAAAATGGATGTAATTTAGATTTTTTTTTTATGGTGCATTGTTTTTTATAATGTCTACAAAGTTCAGTCAGCAGGTGGAGTTATATGTGACCATGTCTGATGACATTTTGTGTTCGTTGGATTGGTTTTTTTTGCACCATGACTAGGGAAGGTTGTTTGCATTGTTTGCATTCAGAACATTATTAAAGGTCATTGATCTCAATTACTCATGTTCACCACAAGATGGAGACATAATAGCAGCATTAAAATTGTCAGACTCGTAACATGAATGCAACTTTCCTGTGTGTAAGATCCCTTATTGAAATATATTAATAATAATATTCCTATCACAATTAATTTTCACATTTTAAATCCAGTTTTACATATGAAGAAACAATTAGTATTGTACTTACAAAACATGCAGTTACACAAAATCACGTCTTGTCAAATCATCATCCTGCTGGAAAATGTTGAATGAACTGACTTGATTCTTGTGCCCCTGCAGCTAGCGCCATCAAACCCCTTTCTATTAAAGGCCTACTGAAAGCCACTACTACCGACCACGCAGTCTGATAGTTTATATATCAATGATAAAATCTTAACATTGCAACACATGCCAATACGGCCGGGTTAACTTATAAAGTGCAATTTTAAAATTCCCGGGAAACTTCCGGTTCAAAACGTCGCGGTATGATGACGTATGCGCGTGACGTCACGAGGTCAAGGGTAGTGTTTGGACCCTATGCAAATAGCTGTTTTCTTCGACAAAATTCCACAGTATTCTGGACATCTGTGTTGGTGAATATTTTGTAATTTGTTTAATGGACAATGGAGACTGCAAATAAGAAAGTTGTAGGTGCGATCGGTGTATTAGAGGCTGGCTGTAGCAACACCAACACCAGGAGGTTGTGTTGTGTTTTGAGCTGGAGAGCAGACGCACTACGGTGAGTACAGCTTTGGCTTCCAAACATTTGATCGCTTGCCCGTACGTGCGTGTCGATATGTGCATGTCACGCACGTAACTTTGGGGAAATATATGTTTCTTGCCGACTCTGATGGCGGCCGGGGTGTCGTCGAAAGCTACAACGCCCGCCGCCGCCCCGTAGCTAACTTAGCTTCTATTTTTTTAGCTTCGCCAAGCTGAAAATTAATAACCGTGTATTTACATGTTCATGGTTTAATAGTATTGTTGATCTTCTGTCTAGCCTTCCAGTCAGGGTTTTTTTAAATTTTGTTTCTATCTGCATTTTGAGCCTGCTATCACGTTAGCTCTGTAGCTAACATAGCTTCTATTTATTTAGCTTCGCCAAGCTGAAAGTTATTAACCGTGTATTTACATGTTCATTTTCAAGAGGATATAGTATCCGAGGTGGTTTAAAATACAAATCCGTGATCCACAATAGAAAAAGGAGAGAGTGTGGAATCTAATGAGCCAGCTTGTACCTAAGTTACGGTCAGAGCGAAAAAAGATACACGCTGCACTACACTGTAGTCCTTCACTCTAAAGTTCTTCATCCACGAATCTTTCATCCTCGCTCAAATTAATGGGGTAATCGTCGCTTTCTCGCTCCGAATGTCTCTCGCTCCATTGTAAACAACGGGGAATTGTGAGGAATCCTTAGTCTTGTGACGTCACGCTATACTTCCGGTAGGGGCAAGGCTTTTTTTTTTATCAGCGAGCAAAAGTTGCGAACTTTATCGTCGATTTTCTCTACCAAATCCTTTCAGCAAAAATATGGCAATATCGCGAAATGATCAAGTATGACACATAGAATGGATCTGCTATTCCCGTTTAAATAAAAAAAAAAATTTAAAAAAAGTTTTACAAAGTACAGCAGAGATAGCTGCGAATATGTGGGGGAGGTCATGGCAAACACCGATTAGGCGAATAAGGGATCAACTGTTAACATTTCATGGATTAGTAATCAAGCTAAGCACTTACCCACAACTAGTTTCCAGTAGACTATCCCCAACTTGGAGTGAGGCCATGCCAAAATCTGCTATCCTGATGTTATTCTTCTCATCCAGGAGAAGATTCTCAGGCTTCAAGTCTCTATGACTGAACACATGCAAAAAAACGACATTGATACCTCGACTTTGAACACCCGAAATTACGATTTGCAGCCCACTGAAAACTGCACCTTTAAGTATGTTTGATACTCCAAAATACCATTAAATCTGGGAAAGAAATTGTTGGAAGAAATTCTAACAAATATGAGTTTGACAACATACTGTACCCGTCCAAAAAATAAGGGGCATATTCTGGGAAACAGGGCGAAATAAATAAATGACATTACAGGCCACATGATGGTTTCAAAGTGTTGCCTCACGGACTTTTGCACAGACATTTTTGGGGGCAGGTGCTCAAGCCAGAAAAAAAGGCACCGATCTAAAAATCTATCCATAAAATTATTGTTATTATGATAAAAATACCAACAGAATATTTTCAATTTACATAGTAACTAATACAAACTAAAATCATCAAACTAATTCAAAGTTTAGATGGAATAGACATTGAAAGATTAAAATAAATCGAATTTTTGGGAGTTATAATAGATGACAAAATGAAATTGAAATTTCAAATACAAATATACAACATAAGGTAGCAATAAATATTTCATTGATGAATATAGCAAAATTTGTACTAGACAAAAATATTAACTTCATGTTCTTTATTGATGGCTAGTGTTACCATATCTAGGTTATAGTGCAGAAATATTGGGAAATAACTACAAAAGTACACTTCATGCACTAAAACTATGTTACATAAAAAAAGATCAGTTAGAATAATACATAATGTTGGATATAGAGAAAATACAAACACTTTATAAATCCAAAATATTGAAATTCAAGGACTTGGTGCATTCGCAAACAGCTAAAATGATGCACAAAGCAAACTAAAACCTGCTCCCCAAAAATGTACAACAATTCTTCTCCACAAAAGAGAAGCAATATAACCTTGGAGAAAAATGTAATTCAAAACATTTGCATGCACGTACAACACCTAAAACCTTTAGTATCTCAGTATGTGGAATTAAATTATGGAATGGATTAAGCAAAGAAGTTCAGTTCAAGAGAGTGCTCAAACTAAAAGTGTTTACAAAGTACAAGGAAGAAGAAATTTGAAAAACGTCTTGATCTTTATTTAAAATGAGTTAATAATTTCCAATGTGAATCGCAGTTCTTAGAATGCATTGATTTAGACCAGGGGTCAGCAACGCGGTGCCCGCGGGCACCAGGTAGCCCGTAAGGACCAGATGAGTAGCCCGCTGGCCTGTTCTAAAAATAGCTCAAATAGCAGCACTTACCAGTGAGCTGCCTCTATTTTTTAAATTCTATTTATTTACTAGCAAGCTGGTCTTGCTTTGCCCGACATTTTTAATTGTAAGAGAGACAAAACTCAAATAGAATTTGAAAATCCAAGAAATTATTTTAAAGACTTGGTCTTCACTTGTTTAAATAAATTCATAATTTTTTTTACTTTGCTTCTTATAACTTTCAGAAAGACAATTTTAGAGAAAAAATACAACCTTAAAAATGATTTTAGGATTTTTAAACACATATACCTTTTTACCTTTTAAATTCCTTCCTCTTCTTTCCTGACAATTTAAATAAATGTTCAAGTAAATGTATTTTTTTTATTGTAAAGAACAATAAATACATTTTAATTTAATTCTTCATTTTAGCTTCTGTTTTTTCGACGAAGAATATTTGTGAAATATTTCTTCAAACTTATTATGATTAAAATTCAAAAAAATTATTCTGGCAAATCTAGAAAATCTGTATAATCAAATTTAAATCTTATTTCAAAGTCTTTTGAATTTCTTTTAAAAATTTTGTTCTGGAAAATCTAGAAGAAATAATGATTTGTCTTTTGTTAGAAATATAGCTTGGTCCAATTTGTTATATATTCTAACAAAGTGCAGATTGGATTTTAACCTATTTAAAACATGTCATCAAAATTCTAAAATTAATCTTAATCAGGAAAAATTACTAATGATGTTCCATAAATTATTTTTTAAATTTTTTCAAAAAGACTCGAATTAGCTAGTTTTTCTCTTGTATTTTTCGGTAGAATTTTGAATTTTAAAGAGTTGAAATTGAAGATAAACTATGTTTCAAAATTTAATTGTCATTTGTTTCGTGTTTTCTCCTCTTTTAAACCGTTCAATTAAGTGTAAATATAATTAATTATTAATAATAACAGAGTTAAAGGTAAATTGAGCAAATTGGCTATTTCTGGCAATTTATTTAAGTGCGTATCAAACTGGTAGCCCTTCGCATTAATCAGTACCCAAGAAGTAGCTCTTGGTTTCAAAAAGGTTGGTGACCCCCGATTTAGACTGTTACAAATTGAGAACAATGAATGAAAACATGTATTAGAAAGTGTTATGACGTAGAAAGGGGTAGGATTAAATAAGCCTGGCTTCTTCCTACTCCTTTTCAGACATGTATTGTCAAATCAAAATGTGATGTAACATGCAGCTGACATTGTATACATGTTCGAAATAAACAGAAACAAACAGTTTTAGCTTAGTTGACTCAGAAGCAGCATCACACTAATAATACATAACATGTATATATATTGTACATATACAACTTAAGACCCACCTTTCATATTGTAATACTTAGGATTTAACTGAAACTAAACAACTGAACTAGGACTGCAACAACTAATCGATTAAATCGATTAAAATCGATTATTAAAATAGTTGCCCATTAATTTAGTCATCGACTCATTGGATCTATGCTATGCGCATGCGCAGGGTTTTTTTGTTTTTGTTTTTTTAATAAACTTTTATTTATAAACTGCAACATTGACAAACAGCTGAGAAACAATAATCAAAATAAGTATGGTGCCAGTATGCTGTTTTTTTTCAATAAAATACTGGATAGGATAGAAATGTAGTTGGTCTCTTGTATCCGATTATTAATCGAAGTAATAATCGACAGATTAATCGATTATCAAATTAATCGTTAGTTGCAGCCCTAAACTGAACCTGTCTAATATGTAGAACAGAAAAAATTACTTTAAATAAATTGCCTGGCTGTCTATCTCCTGTTAGAATGGAAAGCTCAGTGGTTCCGATATTTACCGGAAAAGCCAGAGATGAGGGTTCAACATGTTTTCTTTTTAGTGATTTTGACTGTGACAGTGGAAATTAAAGAATGATAAAAAGTACTGACCATATGGAGTAACTATGGCAGAAGTCCAGAGCGGAGATGATCTGCCTGAAGAACTTCCTGGCCTCTTTGGGGGTCAACCTTCCCTTTTTCACCAGATAGTCAAAGAGCTCCCCACCAGACACATGCTCCAACACCAGGTACCTGGCAGAGTCCAGAGCAAATGAAACGATATGAGAGGCATGGAGAGAGACATAGCATCACAACATTGCAGGTGTTTGCGCTATGAACACAAACTCATGGATCCCTGTCCTGAAATAATCATGTGCCATATTGGCGATGGCAGATTCAGTGAAGTGAAGTCGGCAGGAAGACAGAGAGATACTCACAGATACTTGTTATTTTCATAGACATCATGCAGCTTCAGAACGTGAGGGTGCTCGATTAGTTTGAGAATCGCTATTTCTCTTTCCACCTGCAGCGACAGACGGGCAAGCAGGGCGGAAGAAAGTTTAGACAAAGAGGGGGTTAAAATATGAGAAAAGAAATAGGTTGGTCGAGGAGCATTAGTAAAGCACACATAATTATGGAGTCACCTCAAGAATGAGAAAAAGCAGACACTAATGAACACCCACGCTATACTGGGTGTGTTGCAGACGGTTTGTGGTGGCACGGTATTGGAGTTGTGTGCTAACCCTCAACCTTAAGCAATATTGTTGACACTGATCATTCCAGCTGCACTTAAATGGCTTTGTGGAACATCGATCAAAAATGATGTTGTTCATTCATTTATCTGTGTACCTATACAGGGACTCGACAAAGTATTCTGACTTTATGACTGTTTCAATTCATGCACTTCCAGATGGCGACAAAAAAACAGCGACACTTACAGTAGTGTATGACAACATACAGTGCACTACCAGTAGCCAGATGGTGCACTCAAAATGGCGAGTGTGCGATGCTGGACACTAAACACCCTCGAGGAACTAACTAGAATGGTTGCTCTTAACGATGACAAAAGGAAATAGGAGGAAAAATGGGTAAACATTGGGATTGTCATTTCCGTGAAATGTCTTTGGGACAGCACTACACTGAAAAATGTGTGCACTCAGGAACTAAGTACTCAGTATTCATATTATTAGGGCTGCAGCTATCGATTATTTTAATAATCGAGTAATCGATTATTTTGTTCGATTACTGACAGCTACAGTTTAATTTACCGTATTTTTCGGACTATAAGTCGCAGTTTTTTTCATAGATTGGCCGGGGGTGCGCCTTATACTCAGGATCGACTTATGTGTGAAATTATTAACACATTAGCGTAAAATATCAAATAATATTATTTAGCTCATTCACGTAAGAGACTAGACGTATACGATTTCATGGGATTTAGCGATTAGGAGTGACAGATTGTTTGGTAAACGTATAGCATGTTCTATATGTTATAGTTATTTGAATGACTCTTACCATAATATGTTACGTTAACATACCAGGCACGTTCTCAGTTGGTTATTTATGCCTCATATAACGTACACTTATTCAGCCTGTTGTTCACTATTCTTTATTTATTTTAAATTGCCTTTCAATTCTAGTCTATTCTTGGTGTTGGCTTTTATCAAATAAATTTCCCCCAAAAATGCGACATATACTCCAGTGCGACTTACATATGTTTTTTTCCTTCTTTATTATGCATTTTCGGCCGGTGCGATTTATACTCCGGAGCGATTTATACTCCGAAACATACGGTAGTAATCAATCTATTATTCGGGGTCGCGGGGGGTGCTGGAGCCTATCTTGAAAGGGACAAAGCGGTAGAAAATGGATGGATGGAATCTATTATTTTGTTCGATTAGTCACAGCTATAGATTATTTTCATAATCAATCGATAATTTTCTTCAAATAATCACAGCTATTGATTAATTTAATAATCAATCTAATATCCGTTGAATTAATCACAGTTTTGAATTACTTTAGTAATCAATCGATTATTTTGGTTGATTAATCACAGCTATATCATTTTTGTAATTGATCAATTAGTTTGTTCGATTAATTTACAGCTATAGATTATTTTAGTAATTGAGCGATTGTGTTCGATTAATCACAGCTATAGATTATTTTAGTAATTAATCGATTATTTTGGTTGATTAATCACAACTATATATTATTTAAGTAATTGATCAATTATTTTGTTTGATTAATTTACAGTTTTAGATTATTTTAGTAATTGAGCGATTATTTTGTTTGATTAATCACAGCTATAGATTGTTTTAGTAATCGATCAATTATTTTGTTCGATTAAGCTTTGCTTCTTCCTACTCCTTTTTGGACATGTTAAGAAAATGTAAAAATGTGATGCATCATTTTGAAACTGTATATATGCTCAAATAAAACCAATCTGAATCTAATCACAGCTATAGTAGTATAGTAGAGTATTTTAGTTATTGATTGATCAATTTGTTTGGTTAACTTCAGCTCGAGATTATTTTAGTAATTGATTGATTGTTTTGTTTAATTGATCGCAGCTATAGATTTTAGAAACCAAGTAATCGATTATTTTGTCCGATTAATCAAGTAATCGGATATTTTACAGCCTCATTGCGAAAATTGTTAAAAGACATTTTTACATTTTTAAGAATTGTCCTTTTTTGCTTGCCATAGCCTTCAGTCTTTTTTATAATAATGCACATTATCAACATTGAAACTGCATTTTTAACATGTGTGCATTGATAATCTAAAATCGCCGCCACACAAATCCCGGCACTCACACATCCCTGCTCCCATGTGCGCTCGATTGCAGCGGATGTACGGAAACTATGCTGTCCGGATTTTATACATTGTATTAGTTCAACTCAAACGATTAATTGAAAGCAACAGAAGATAAATCAAAGCTTTTTTCTAAACAACTTAATTGATTTAATCGATTAATCGTTGCAGCTCTACATAGTATACATAATCACATTCAATTTTATAATGGCTGTCTCAGTTTGCGCAATTTCACACTTACACATAGTTTTTTTGAGTGCATAAGTGCATGAGTACATGTTCACACGGATAAGTACAGTAAAATGCAGTGCACTCAAGACAGACACAATAGTGAGGGCTCAGTGATGTACACATACCACTAGGGATTTAATGATATGAACACTTCATATTATAGTTATTGTGCCAGAAATCATCATAATTATCATGTTATTGTTGAATGTACTAAAAAAGTACTACTACACAAACTCAAATCTTTTAAGCAAGTTTTAGTTAGGAAATAAAATAATACACACAAGAAATGTTAAATATTTTTCTGGCTTCATATTATTATTTGAGTGTTGTAATGTGTTTATCTTCTTTTGTTTAAATTTGTAAAGGTTTTAGAAGGTTTCCAAACGGGGGTTGCACATCCGGTTTATGTTATGCCACGGGGGTTCAGTTGGTGTTGTAGACACGTACGATGTCCGTGTATGAATCTTTATAATCTATCACTCGATGCCTGTAAGTCAAATGTACACAATTTAATACCTTAGTTGCTCAGACAGCAATGTGTTTATATAACTTTAGATTGGGGTACGTCTTTTCTTAATGGGGAAATACATTCATGTCCCTTGTAATTATTATTAGTTATTTATTTATATCTATTATATAATAAAGGTAATAGTTACTAGGGGTGTCAAAAAAATTAAATACATTTTTAGATTATTTGCGATTCTTATTTGTAACGATTCTTAATCGAACAAAACCAGTTTTCTTTTAAGTAATATTGAAATTGATCGGAGCTGTTTATTTCATGGAGGAGTGTATTTAATCATAGAACTGGCATCCAAGGTTCCATCCATCCATCCATTTTCTACCGCTTATTCCCTTCGGGGTCGCGGGGGGCGCTGGAGCCTATTTATTCATATCTATTAAATAATACAGGTAATAGTTACTAGGGATGTCCAAAAAAATAAAAACAATTTAGATTATTCGCGATTCTTATTTATAACGATTTTTAATCGAACAAAACCAGTTTTCTTTTAAGTACCGTATTTTTCGGACTATAAGTCACAGTTTTTTTCATAGTTTGGCCGGGGGTGCGACTTATACTCAGGAGCGACTTATGTGTGAAATTATTGCCACATCACCGTAAAATATCAAATAACATTATTTAGCTCATTCACGTAAGAGACTAGACGTATAAGATTTCATGGGATTTAGCGATTAGGAGTGACAGATTGTTTGGTAAACGTATAGCATGTTCTATATGTTATAGTTATTTGAATGACTCTTACCATAATATGTTACGTTAACATACCAGGCACGTTCTCAGTTGGTTATTTATGCGTCATATAAAGTACACTTATTCAGCCTGTTGTTCACTATTCTTTATTTATTTTAAACTGCCTTTCAAATGTCTATTCTTGGTGTTGGCTTTTATCAAATAAATTTTCCCAAAAAATGCAACTTATACTCCAGTGCGACTTATATGTTTTTTTCCTTCTTTATTATGCATTTTCGGCAGGTGCGACTTATACTCCGAAAAATACGGTATTCAAGCTAACTAGTGTTTAGTGCGCAATTATTATTCGTTATTTATTTATATCTAATATATAATACAGGTAATAGTTACTAACGGTGTCAAAAAAAAAAAAAACATTTTTAGATTATTCGCGATTCTTATTTGTATCAATTCTTAATCGAACAAAACCAGTTTTCTTTGAAGTAATATAGAAATTGATCGGAGCTGTTTATTTCATTGAGGAGTGTAGTTAATCATAGAACTGGCATCCAAGGTTATTTATTCATATCTATTATATAATACAGGTAATAGTTACTAGGGGTGTCCAAAAAAATTAAAATGTTTTAGATTATTCGCGATTCTTATTTATAACGATTTTTAACGAACAAAACCAGTTTTTTTTTAAGTACCGTATTTTTCCGACTATAAGTCGCAGTTTTTTTCATAGTTTGGCCGGGGGTGCGACTTATACTCAGGAGCGACTTATGTGTGAAATTATTAACACATTACCGTAAAATATCAAATAATATTATTTAGCTCATTCACGTAAGAGACCAGACGTATAAGATTTCATGGGATTTAGCGATTAGGAGTGACAGATTGTTTGGTAAACGTATAGCATGTTCTATATGTTATAGTTATTTGAATGACTCTTACCATAATATGTTACGTTAACATACCAGGCACGTTCTCAGTTGGTTATTTATGCCTCATATAGCGTACACTTATTCAGCCTGTTGTTCACTATTCTTTATTTATTTTAAATTGCCTTTCAAATATCTATTCTTGGTGTTGGGTTTTATCAAAGAAATTTCCCCCAAAAATGCGACTTATACTACAGTGCGACTTATATGTTTTTTTCCTTTTTTATTATGCATTTTCGGCAGGTGTGACTTATACTCCGGTGCGACTTATACTCCGAAAAATACGGTAATAAAGAAATTGATCGGAGCTGTTTATTTCACGGAGGAGTGAAGTTAATCATATAACTGGCATCCAATGTTATTAAAAAAGTATAGATTTTGAATCGAGAATTGTTTTGAATCGAGAATCAATTTTGAATCGAATCGTGTGGTGCCCAAAGATTAACAGTACTAATAGTTACATCCCTACTTAACACCCTCATTAGCTGCTATTTTGGCTACGTAGCGGAACGAGAGGAAATACAAGAGAAAAGGCAATGGGGTAATATTTGAAGCAGGGAGTACACACAAGCGCAAAAAGTAGTAACAAAGAAGAAGAAGAAGAAGAAGAAGAAGAAGGAGAAGCTAAATATAATATGATTAGAGACAACTTGGTTATTAGGTGACCACAGATGTTGCGCTAGCTGTTTAAAGTCGGGACCCGGGGTGGACCACTCATCTGTGCGTCAGTTGGGGAAGTCTGCGGTGCTGACTTGTCTCCACTCAAGATGATCCCCTGCTGGCCCCACTATGGACTGGACTCTCACACTATTAACTAGTCATTAGTAACCATTTTAACCCGTTTTACAAAAGCGTCCCTGATTACTACTGGAATTCTCTTCCAGTATGGGAAAGACATACTTGACCACTGCGTCACCTTCATCTTCCTCAACAAGGCGCGTGTTTGTTGATCATGTTGATAAAAAACTACACCACTCGACCCAGTATCCCAAAGGAAGAGCTCATGTTGGAATCCATGTTTCCCTACATGAACCGCAGCTTCCCAGTGCTGGTAGCACTCATGCAGCCCGAGACCCATAGAGCCCAAGACACTACCATGCTTGACTGCAGGTAATACACAATTATCTTGGTAACCACAAGCAATTTGGACAATGTGTTGACTAAGGGTGTAACGCTACGTGTATTTGTATTGAACCGTTTCGGTACGGGGGTTTCGGTTCGGTTCGGATGTGTACCGAACGAGTTTCCACACGGACATATTAAGTAGCGTACCGCACGTTGTGTAAACAATGCACACCGAGGCACAACACACGGCATGCTAGCAGCGACCGGGCTACGACAACAAAGCGAAAGCGGTTTGCCGACATTGTTCAGCAGCGGTAGGGTATGCTTCTGGCAACACGTCAAACATGCTAACCCATTTGAAGCATCACCACCCCCAAGTGAACATCGCTTCAACGAAGAAAAAGACGAGCGTCGTGCAAACACCGCATTCAAGCAGCCTCTCCTCGGCGAGTCAGGCAGGGCTAAAGCAATAACACATGCCATTGGTGTTTTTATAGCAGCAGATTTAAGACCATATTGCATTAAAAACTAGATTTTGACCCATTTCTTCTTTCTGCAGACAATGTGGATAAACTGATTTTTCTGGCAAAAAACATGAAGATTGAGTGAAAGTCGCCAGGGTTAAAGGCTGGGGGGGAAAGAAAAGTTAATCTGAGGCTGAGTTGACTTGAAACCTGGTTAATGTTGCACTTTTTATATGTAGGAGAAAAGTTTTGTCATTTTATTTAATCCGAGCAACAACTTAAGGCAATTTAATGTTGATTAACGTGGACCCCGACTTAAACAAGTTGAAAAACTTATTTGGGTGTTCCCATTTAGTGGTCAATTGTACGGAATATGTACTGTACTGTGCAATCTACTAATAAAAGTCTCAATAAATCAATCAAAAAAAGCACTTTATATGTAGAAAGGTTTTGTTAAGAAACCATTCTAAGCCTTATCTTATTTAGTTTTTATTTGATATATGTTGACCACATTAAAGGCCTACTGAAATGATTTTTTTTTATTTAAACGGGGATAGCAGATCCATTCTATGTGTCATACTTGATCATTTCGCGATATTGCCATATTTTTGCTGAAAGGATTTAGTAGAGAACGACGACGATAAAGTTTGCAACTTTTGGTCGCTGATAAAAAAAAGCCTTGCCCCTACCGGAAGTAGCGTGACGTCACAAGCTGGAGTGCTGCTCACATTTCCCTATTGTTTACACCAGCAGCGAGAGAGAGTAGGACCGAGAAAGCGACGATTACCCCATTAATTTGAGCGAGGATGAAAGATTTGTGGATGAGGAAAGTGAGAGTGAAGGACTATAGTGCAGTGCAGGAGGTATCTTTTTTCGCTCTGACCGTAACTTAGGTACAAGCTGGCTCATTGGATTCCACACTTTCTCCTTTTTCTATTGTGGATCACGGATTTGTATTTTAAACCACCTCGGATACTATATCCTCTTGAAAATGAGAGTCGAGAACGCGAAATGGACATTCACAGTGACTTTTATCTCCACGACAATACATCGGCAAAACACTTTAGCTACAGAGCTAACGTGATAGCATCGGGCTCAAATGCAGATATAAACAAAATAAATAAACCCCTGACTGGAAGGATAGACAGAAAATCAACAATACTATTAAACCCTGGACATGTAAATACACGGTTAATGCTTTCCAGCTTGGCGAAGATTAACAATGCTGTTGCTAATGACGCCATTGAAGCTAACTTAGCAATGGGACCTCACAGAGCTATGATAAAAACATTAGCGCTCCACCTACGCCAGCCAGCCCTCATCTGCTCATCAACACCCGTGCTCACCTGCGTTCCAGCGATCGACGGAAGGACGAAGGACTTCACCCGATCATCCGTGCGGTCGGCGGCTAGCGTCGGCTAGCGTGTCTGCTATCCAAGTCAAAGTCCTCCTGGTTGTGTTGCTACAGCCAGCCGCTAATACACCGATTCTACCTACAACTTTCTTCTTTGCTGTCTTCATTGTTCATTAAACAAATTGCAAAAGATTCACCAACACAGATGTCCAGAATACTGTGGAATTTTGAGATGAAAACAGAGCTTTTTCGTATTGGATTCAAAGGTGTACCAATACTTCCGTTTAACTAGTGACGTCACTCGCATACGTCATCATACAAAGACGTTTTCAACCGGAAGTTTAGCGGGAAATTTAAAATTGCACTTTATAAGTTAACCCGGCCGTATTGGCATGTGTTGCAATGTTAAGATTTCATCATTGATATATAAACTATCAGACTGCGTGGTCGGTAGTAGTGGCTTTCAGTAGGCCTTTAACCCTGGCAATGGACCCTGTGTGTATATGTATGTTATTGTTATGCTTAGCATTCATGACTGCCTGCTGTTGCACTGATCAGCCTAGTGGTGGCTCACATCCATCACACACAGAGCTAATTCTATTTTTGGGCAGAATTAGTATAATGTTCCCAATGTTAAAAGGATAAACCCATTGTTTACAAATTTGGTAAATAAATAACCAAAAAATTTATATTTTGTTGTTTTCTTACTGTACCGAAAATGAACCGAACCGTGACCTCTAAACCGAGGTACGTACCGAACCAAAATTTTTGTGTACCGTTACACTCTTAGTTGACTCCCATCAATAAAATGACTACGCTGAATATTTAAGTTTTACTTCTATAGTATAGTCCCTTAGAAAGATGTACTGTCATAAGAACGGATGCTGAAGTGTGAAGGCTGTACTGTATCTGTCTATCTTCACTAACAAAAGGTGAATAAAGCGACTTCACATATTGAAGGAGCTATGTAATCGGCATAGAGAAACACATATTTTCCGGCTTCTGTGCATCACTGGCGCTTTCATACATACTGTAAGGTGAAACCACTTAAGGATGCACACAAAAAGTAACTTAAGCTGATCGTGCTTGAGGTTACCTTAGTGCTAGCTAGTTGTCCTTGCAGCGAAATAGCAGCTATTAGACACACGAAGAGTAGGCAGTGGGCAGCTTTCCAAGGCAACAGAAACCCACAGAATGGGGACCGGACACGCAGTGGACTTGTGAGAGGTAGCATACTCCAGCCGAAACCACAAATTGCAATTACTGAGACTTACGTTTTCTCACAGAAATATAAACCTACTCACACCGGAACCTTTGACATTTCCGGTAGATCCCAAGTCCAGTCCAGTTGCCAAACCTTGAGATGCTTACAGTGTTTCCCACAGGACTGCAATATATCTGTGGTGTTGGGTTGCGGCTTGGAGCAAAACTCAGTGGGCCTGATCTACTAAGAATCCAAATAACAGGCGCTAAATAGCGTGTGCAAACTATAAAATTGCACATACTATTAGTGGGCATGTTGCGAATGATCTACTAAGCCTGTGTGCGCAAATCGCCCAATTTAAATGAGGATTCTGCATGTACTACTGGACTGGTCACCTTGGAAACACTCTTGTCCTGCACATCCATGGCATCATGATCCATCCAACCCATGTTTAGCTATGATGTGGAACATGCAGCAGACAACTACAAACCCCGTTTACATATGAGTTGGGAAATTGTGTTAGATGTAAATATAAACGGAATACAATGATTTGCAAATCATTTTCAACCCATATTCAGTTGAATATGCTACAAAGACAACATATTTGATGTTCAAACTGATAAACAATTTTTTTTTTGCAAATAATCATTAACTTTAGAATTTGATGCCAGCAACACGTGACAAAGAAGTTGGGAAAGGTGGCAATAAATACTGATAAAGTTGAGGAATGCTCATCAAACACTTATTTGGAACATCCCACTGGTGAACAGGCAAATTGGGAACAGGTGGGTGCCATGATTGGGTATAAAAGTAGATTCCATGAAATGCTCAGTCATTCACAAACAAGGATGGGGCGAGGGTCACCACTTTGTCAACAAATGCGTGAGCAAATTGTTCAACAGTTTAAGAAAAACCTTTCTCAACCAGCTATTGCAAGGAATTTAGGGATTTCACCATCTACGGTCCGTAATATCATCAAAGGGTTCAGAAAATCTGGAGAAATCACTGCACGTAAGCAGCTAAGCCCGTGACCTTCCATCCCTCAGGCTGTACTGCATCAACAAGCGACATCAGTGTGTAAAGGATATCACCACATGGGCTCAGGAACACTTCAGAAACTCACTGTCAGTAACTACAGTTGGTCGCTACATCTGTAAGTGCAAGTTAAAACTCTCCTATGCAAGGCGAAAACCGTTTATCAACAACACCCAGAAACGCCGTCGGCTTCGCTGGGCCTGAGCTCATCTAAGATGGACTGATACAAAGGGGAAAAGTGTTCTTTGGTCTGACGAGTCCACATTTCAAATTGTTTTTGGAAACTGTGGACGTCGTGTCCTCCGGACAAAAGAGGAAAAGAACCATCCTGATTGTTATAGGCGCAAAGTTGAAAAGCCAGCATCTGTGATGGTATGGGGGTGTATTAGTGCCCAAGACATGGGTAACTTACACATCTGTGAAGGCACCATTAATGCTGAAAGGTACATACAGGTTTTGGAGCAACATATGTTGCCATCCAAGCAACGTTACCATGGACGCCCCTGCT
Organism: Entelurus aequoreus; assembly: GCF_033978785.1. Classification (NCBI taxonomy): domain Eukaryota; kingdom Metazoa; phylum Chordata; class Actinopteri; order Syngnathiformes; family Syngnathidae; genus Entelurus; species Entelurus aequoreus. The sequence continues at coordinate 31,835,133 of NC_084755.1, forward strand.
TATTTCAGCAAGACAATGCCAAGCCACGTGTTACATCAACGTGGCTTCATAGTAAAAGAGTGCGGGTACTAGACTGGCCTGCCTGTAGTCCAGACCTGTCTCCCATTGAAAATGTGTGGCGCATTATGAAGCCTAAAATACCACAAGGGAGACCCCCGGACTGTTGAACAACTTAAGCTGTACATCAAGCAAGAATGGGAAAGAATTCCACCTGAGAAGCTTCAAAAATGTGTCTCCTCAGTTCCCAAACGTTTACTGAGTGTTGTTAAAAGGAAAGGCCATGTAACACAGTGGTGAACATGCCCTTTCCCAACTACTTTGGCACGTGTTGCAGCCAGGAAATTCTAAGTTAATTATTATTTGCAAAAAAAAAGAAATAAAGTTTATGAGTTTGAACATCAAATATCTTGTCTTTGTAGTGCATTCAATTGACTTTGGGTTGAAAAGGATTTGCAAATCATTGTATTCCGTTTATATTTACATCTAACACAATTTCCCAACTCATATGGAAACGGGGTTTGTATACTCTGCCCCACCTTTTCTGGGCTACAGTACAACTGGTGTCTGCTAGCTCTACATCAGCGCTTAAGTCATACAGGAACTGCACTTTTTTTGGTAAAATTATCGTTCACAATCATTATGAGAGATAAGAACACACATCTTTTTCAACGATTTTAAATATGATTAAAAAAACGCTTGAAAGATGCGGTTAATAGGAGTCATCGTTGTAGCCTTCAAGGCCCTTTGAATAAACTTCAAAACCCTCCATCAATGTTTTATATACACACTGCAAGTCTATATATAATGTAGTAACAGACACATTCATAACAATATGTAATATGTTCAATATTTACCGCGCATTGATTTCTGTTTCCATAGCAGCGCACGTCTGACTCCTGGCAACATGTGTGTTCCTACTTCCGGAATCAAACACGAGTGTGTGTTCTAATCACAGCAGACTTGGTAACAGACAATGAAGACGACTACAGTAAAATGCAGTGCACTCAAGACAGACACAATAGTGAGGGCTCAGTGATGTACACATACCACTAGAGCAGGGGTCACCAACCTTTTTGAAACTAAGAGCTACTTCTTGGGTACTGATTAATGCGAAGGGCTACCAGTTTGATACACACTTAAATAAATTGCCAGAAATAGCCAATTTGCTCAATTTACCTGCAACTCTATGTTATTATTAATAATTAATTATATTTACACTTAATTGAACGGTTTAAAAGAGGAGAAAACACGAAAAAAATGACAATTACATTTTGAAACATAGTTTATCTTCAATTTCGACTTTAAAATTCAAAATTCAACCAAAAAAAAGAAGAGAAAAACTTAAAAAAAGAATTTATTGAACATCATTAGTAATTTTTCCTGATTAAGATTAATTTTAGAATTTTGATGACATGTTTTAAATAGGTTTAAAATCCAATCTACACTTTGTTAGAATATATAACAAATTGGACCAAGCTATATTTCTAACAAAGACAAATCATTATTTCTTCTAGATTTTCCAGAACAAAAATTTTAAAAGAAATTCAAAAGACTTTGAAATAAGATTTAAATTTGATTCTACAGATTTTCTAGATTTGCCAGAATATTTTTTTTAAATTTTAATCATAATAAGTTTGAAGAAATATTTCACAAATATTCTTCATCGAAAAAACAGAAGCTAAAATGAAGAATTAAATTAAAATGTATTTATTATTCTTTACAATAAAAAAAATAAATTTACTTGAACATTGATTTAAATTGTCAGGAAAGACGAGGAAGGAATTTAAAAGGTAAAAAGGTATATGTGTTTAAAAATCTTAAAATCATTTTTAATGTTGTATTTTTTCTCTAAAATTGTCTTTCTGAAAGTTATAAGAAGAAAAGTAAAAAAAATTAATGAATTTATTTAAACAAGTGAAGACCAAGTCTTTAAAATATTTTCTTGGATTTTCAAATTGTATTTGAGTTTTGTCTGTCTTAGAATTAAAAATGTCGGGCAAAGCGAGACCAGCTTGCTAGTAAATAAATACAATTTAAAAAATAGAGGCAGCTCACTCGTAAGTGCTGCTATTTGAGCTATTTTTAGAACAGGCCAGCGGGCTACTCATCTGGTCCTTACGGGCTACCTGGTGCCCGCGGGCACCGCGTTGGTGACCCCTGCACTAGAGGTTTAATGATATGAATACTTCATATTATAGTTATTGTGTCAGAAATCATCATAATTATCATGTTATTGTTGAATGTACTAAACAAGTACTACACAAACTCAAATCTTTTAAGCAAGTTTTATTTAGGAAATAAAATAATAGACACACAAGAAATGTTAAATATTTTTCTGGCTTCATATTATTGTTATTGGAGTGTTGTAATGTGTTTATCTTCTTTTGTTTTAATTTGTAAAGGTTTTAGAAGTTTTCCAAACGAGGGTTGCACATCCGGTTTATGTTACTCCACGGGGGTTCAGTTGGTGTTGTAGGCACGTACGATGTCCGTGTAAGAATCTTTATAATCTATCACTCAATGCCTGTAAGTCAAATGTACACAATTTAATACCTTAGTTCAGTGGTTCTTAACCTGGGTTCGATCGAACCCTATGGGTTCGGTGAGTCGGGCTCAGGGGTTCGGCGGAGGTCAAGACACACCCGACTCATCGTGTAAATAAAAACTTCTCCCTATCGGCGTATTACGGATACGGCAACAGCAGAAGTCACACTGATTTGCAGGTGTGTAATTTGGTGTGAGTTTATGCACTGTGTTGGTTTTGTTCTTTGAACAAGGTGATGTTCATGCACGGTTCATTTTTTGCACCAGTAATAAAACATGGTAACACTTTAGTATGGGGAACATATTCACCATTAATTAGTTGCTTAATAACATGCAAATTAGTAACATATTGGCTCTTAACTAGTCATTATTAAGTACTTATTAATGCCTTATTCGGCATGGCCTTATTATAACCCTAACCCTCTAACCCTGGCCCTAACCCTCTAACCCTAACCAAATAACTCTAAATTAAGTCTTTGTTACTTAGAATATGTTCCCCTAGTGTCCAAAAAACTCTAAATTAAGTCTTTGTTACTTAGAATATGTTCCCCATACTAAAGTGTTACCAAAAACATATAACTTTGTCTTGAATTTGAAAAAAAACATTTTATTTTTCACTAAAGAAGGGTTCGGTGAATGCGCATATGAAACTGGTGGGGTTCGGTACCTCCAACAAGGTTAAGAACCACTGCCTTAGTTGCTCAGACAGCAATGTGTTTATATAACTTTAGATTTGGGTACGTATTTTCTTAATTGGACAAATGAGGATTCACAACCTTATACTTTTGAAGCTGAATATATACTGCTGCTTATAAAAGCGAGCATGAAGGAAGAGTGAGACGTTGGAGCAGACAGAAGCCGGGAGAGTGAGGTGAAAGCGATTTTGACGCCATAAATGTGGAACTTGGAGCCAAGCTATTTCAACATAAATGGAGTGCTTACCCAAAATAAACAGGAAACGTCCCCGGCCATCTGGACCAGACAGACAACTGTCCATCGAGTGAGTCACTTTAATATTGATCATGATACACGCAGCACGTCATGCGTGTTAGTACAAGTACAGTACATACGCTGTCTGGCTAGCTTTGTACAAACAAAACATGAAATAATACTTTACAGATACTGTAATATGATTGTTCATGTTTTTCAGTCAGTACAGTTTGGTGTCTAATCGTAGTGTTGTGCATTACAAACTCCGTGTTTCGTGTTGTTGTAGAAGCTAGCTTATCTCTTGCCATAGTTAGCTTTTATAGCTAGGACCGAAGTACGCTACAAAAAGTGTTTGCTTTTACAATAACAATGTCACTACAGCTTGGTTATTATACAGGTTACGGAACGTTAATGAAGTATTGTTGACGTTTTTTCAATGCATTTTAAAGTGATTTAGAGGTAGAACTGATTGCTCCCATTAGCTGAATTGCTAGCCACCGAGAACGAGACGATTTTTTACATGTTAGAAAGCAACAAAAAAAACAAAGAAACTTTTGTCTTCTTGTCTGTAATAATGATTGTGAACGACGGGTAAAATTCCCAAAAAGTGCAGTACCCATTTAGCAGCTATAACATGGAAATTGATGAATGGATAATGTGTCAAATATTTGTATTTCTGACAGTCCAAATACGATTAGCTCTCCGTCGTCTGTCATTGCAAATAGAGATTTCCGATAAATGCTTTAAAATGTAATATCGGAAATGATCGGTATCGTTTTTTTTAATTATCGGTATCGGTTTTTTTGTGTTTTTTTTTTTTTAAATCAACATAAAAAACACAAGATACACTTACAATTAGTGCACCAACCCAAAAAACCTCCCTCCCCCATTTACACTCATTCACACAAAAGGGTTGTTTCTTTCTGTTATTAATATTCTGGTTCCTACATTATATATCAATATAAATCAATACAAACTGCAAGGGATACAGTCCGTAAGCACACATGATTGTGTGTGCTGCTGGTCCACTAATAATACTAACCTTTAACAGTTAATTTTACTCATTTTCATTAATTACTAGTTTCTATGTAACTGTTTTTATATTGTTTTACTTTCTTTTTTATTGAAGAAAATGTTTTTTATTCATTTATCTTATTTTATTTTATTTTATTTTTTTAAAAAGGACCTTATCTTCACCATACCTGGTTGTCCAAATTACGCATAATAATGTGTTAATTCCACGACTGTATATATCGGTATCGGTTGATATCGGTAATTAAGAGTTGGACAATATCGGAATATCGGATATCGGCAAAAAAGCCATTATCGGACATCCCTAATTGCAAATGTGCTAGTTTCCACGTCGCAAAAACAGCTAAATTATTTTTGCATCTCCCCCTCCCAGTTGTGGGCATTCTAATAATCTGCATATACAGTACAGGCCAAAAGATTGGACACACCATCTCATTTCAATGCGTTTTCTTTATTTTCATGACATTGTAGATTGTCACTGAAGGCATCAAAACGATGACACCTGTGAAGTGAAAACCCTTTCAGGTGACTACCTCTTGAAGCTCATTGAGAGAATGCCAAGAGTGTGCAAAACAGTAATTAGAGCAAAGGGTGGCTATTTTGAAGAAACTAGAATATAAAACATGTTTTCAGTTATTTTACATTTTTTGTTAAGCACATAACTCCACATTTGTTCATTCATAGTTTTGATGCCTTCAGTGACAATCTACAATGTAAATAGTCATGGAAATAAAAAAAATGCATTGAATGAGAAAGTGTGTCCAAACTTTTGGCCTGTACTGTATATGAAGACAGACATTGTGGGCGTTACTTTGCTTATTTAAGAGACGCACCGGGTTCAGCTTTGTGTGTGCTATTAAGTTTGCACATGTTTTAGTACACCTGCAGTAGTTTAGGCCCGGTGTTCGTGCGTGGGCGAGTAAAACTGAGCTTCTTGGTTTGTGTCATAAGAAATGAGCGACATTATCTCTTAAATCAACAGCGAACAACAACAACTGTCTGGATTGGAGCCTGCAATGCCTCAGACTGGAAGTCTCTCCAGAGAGTGGTGAGGACAGCGGAAAAGATCATCAGGACTCCTCTTCCTCCTATCCAGGAGATCGCAAAAAGCCGCTGCCTGACCAGGGCTCAGAAAATCTGCAGAGACTCCTCCCACCCCCACCAAGGACTGTTTTCACTGCTGGACTCTAGAAAGAGGTTCCGCAGCCTCCGAAGCAGAACCTCCAGGTTCTGTAACAGCTTCTTCCCTCAAGCCGTAAGACTCTTGAACGCATCATAATTAAATTATCCCCTCAACTCCCCCCAAAATGGATTAACTCGTTGGAATAAAAAAGACAATATAACATACATCCATAAACGTGGACGCATGTGGAAAAGTGCAATATATTTATCTGTACAGTAATCTATTTATTTATTTATATATATTATTTAGTTTATATATATATTTATATATTATTTATATGTATATATTTATTTATTTATTTATTTATATATGCACCTTATTGCTTTTTTATCCTGCACTACCATGAGTTTATGTAACAAAATTTCGTTCTTATCTGTGCTGTAAAGTTCAAATTCGAATGACAATAAAAAGGAAGTCTGGTCTAGTCTAATGAATTTATCGACTAAAGTGTGCTAGTCTCATTAATTTCAGCAGCCGTGCGTTTTATAAGATTCAAAAACATTCATGATGTTTGAATGTAGGTGTGCGACGATTTGAAAGAGAATGTAAACACCATACGTCTGATATATCACTATAGTGACTTTAACAGATGCGTTAAAATGTAAAGTCAAAGTCAATTGTGGTATGTGCCTACTGGGTGTGTCTGATTTTCCCCATTTGTTGGCGAGTAAAAGCGAAAATGACAAATCTACAAAAAGAAAAAACCTTTCAAATCTGCCAAATCCTTAACGTTTAAATGACTTTATGAGAAACACTGGCTTAACAAAATGATCCTACTAAATCCATTTAATACACACAATGACTTATATCAAATATTCTGTTTATGATTGGTCAGGTTTTAGTAGTGAGTACTCAAAAATTCCAGAGAAATGTGGCTTACCTTCATGAGAACTGATTCGGACAGTTTTTCTCTGTTGACAATCTTTATGGCCACTTTCTGCCCTGTTATACAGTGGACACCCAACTTTACCAGTCCTGAAAGACAAGTAGAGGATGTTCTGGTTATCCAAGAAATAAACAGAAGACTGAAGAGGGAGTAAAATGCAGTATTCACAGGAATAATCCACTGTAAATTACAAATTGTGAGGATAAAGTTTAGCAACAAACCCAGACAAGACATGGTTAACTAGAAAAGTAGACCTCCGCCAGGTCCTATCTCCCAACAGTAAAAACAGTCCTGAATACAGACGGTGATCCGAATCGCCCCCAAAATGTAATCACTTGTTCCTTATCCACGTTCTGACATTTCCTGAAAGTTTCATTAAGATCTGCCTCTAACTTTTTGAGCTATGTATACAGAGTGGAGATGTCCGATAAAATCGGACCGCCGATATTATCGGCCGATAAATGCTTTAAAAATGTAATATCGGAAATTATCGGCATCGGTTTCAAAATTATCGGTATCTGTTTCAAAAAGTAAAATGTATGCCTTTTCATAACGCCGCTGTGTACACAGACGTAGGGAGAAGTACAGAGCGCCAATAAACCTTAAAGGCACTGCCTTTGCGTGCCGGCCCAGTCACATAATATCTACGGCTTTCCACACAAGTGAATGCAAGGCATACCTGGTCAACAGCCATACAGGTCACACTGAGGGTGACCGTATAAACAACTTTAACACTGTTACAAATATGCGCCACACTGTGAACCCACACCAAACAAGAATGACAAGCACATTTCGGGAGAACATCCGCACCGTAACACAACATAAACACAACAGAACAAATACCCAGAACCCCTTGCAGCACTAACTCTTCCGGGATGCTATAATATACACCCCCCGCATCACAACAAAATTAGGCATAATAATGTGTTAATTCCACGACTATATATATCGGTATCGGTTGATATCGGAATCTGTAATTAAGAGTTGGACAATATCGGAATATCGAATATCGGTAAAAAAGCCATTATCGGTCATCTCTAATACAGATAGAAGCCTCTTGTCAGTCATTCTCTGTCTTTGTCTCTGTGGGCGGAGGCGAGGCTGCAAGTTTACACGCACAGAAGTTGGCGCTTGTGATGTAAATGGAATATAACTAGAGATGTCCGATAATGGCTTTTTTGCCGATATCCCATATTCCAATATTGTCCAACTCTTAATTACCGATACCGATATCAACCGATACCGATATATACAGTCGTGGAATTAACACATTATTATGCCTAATTTTGTTGTGATGCCCCGCTGGATGCATTAAACAATGTAACAAGGTTTTCCAAAATAAATGAACTCAAGTTATGGAAAAAAGTGCCAACATGGCACTGCCATATTTATTATTGAAGTCACAAAGTGCATTTTTTTTTTTTAACATGCCTCAAAACAGCAGCTTGTAATTTGGGACATGCCCTCCCTGAGAGAGCATGAGGAGGTTGAGGTGGGCGGGGTTGGGGGGGTGGGGTTGAGGTGAGGGGGAAGGGGGTAGCGGGGGTGTATATTGTAGCGTCCCGGAAGAGTTAGTGCTGCAAGGGGTTCTGGGTATTTGTTCTGTTGTGTTTATGTTGTGTTACGGTGCTGATGTTCTCCCGAAATGGGTTTGTCATTCTTGTTTGGTGTGGGTTCACAGTGTGGCGCATATTTGTAACAGTGTTAAAGTTGTTTATACGGCTACCCTCAGTGTGACCTGTATGGCTGTTGACCAAGTATGCATGCATTCACTGGTGTGTGAAAAGCCGTAGATATTATGTGACTGGGCCGGCACGCAAAGGCAGTGCCTTTAAGGTTTATTGGCGCTCTGTACTTCTCCCTACGTCCGTGTACACAGCAGTGTTTTTAAAAGTCAAAAATGTTACTTTTTGAAACCGATACAGATAATTTTCGATATTACATTTTAAAGCATTTAACGGCCGGTAATATCGGCAGCCCGATATTATCGGACATCTCTAAATATAATGTGGTAGAAATGATCAGACTCAACCTCAAAATGTAACAAGTCGTTCCTTATCTCATTTGGGCCATTTCCTGAATATTTGATGAAAATCCGCCCGTAACTTTGAGTTATTGACAATCATCTCACGCCGTATTGTCCTTCAAATATAGCCGCTTCACTACATTGCGTATTTATTATTTTTTAAAGCATACTCTACATACTAGGTCTTATTTATGTAGTATATCTAATACAGTGCAGTATTTGTCTTATTTTCTATTATTATGCTGTGGCAAACTGCTAACAACAACACAGCTAATCTTGGCACTATCTTTCCTGCGACTAACAAGACTGCTACTAGCAACGCAAAGTGGAGGTGAACTCTTAATTGAAGGATGCACTTCATCTTCTGCATTTTCCTGAGGGAACTCTCCTGAAGGAATCAATAAAGTACTATCTATCTATCTATCTATCTATCCTTCTTCGATATCAATAACAGAGCCCCACATGATATCGGTGAGTCATTTTGAAATGAATTGTATAATTTGAAATTAATTGTTTTGTATTGTATGTTGTATATCATAAGATGATGTACATTTTAACAATGGGTCCCTATCCATAAGCCCTACGCTTCTAGGGATTCCCTTTTTGCAGAACGGACACTAATATTAACAAAAGGAACAATATTCTAATATAAAATGTCTGTATATAAATACAATTTTAAAAATGTGGAATGACAACGCGCAGAAAACGTTCCAAGTAAGTAAAGTAAGGCTCCACTTATTAAAAATTGCACTAGCCCGAAGCTAATATATGACATGCTACTTATTAGCATTAGCGAATTTACATGGCGATTGACACCTCCAAATTTGTTAATGAAAACTACAACTAAGGTGCACGTTGCAAACAGCTGACGCGTAATAAGTACAACACTTTATAGTTTTAACACTTTTTAGAGCGCAACAAGGCAGGAGGTAGCAAAGACTGAACTGACGAGCCATCACACCATAAACTATACACTACTGCCATCTGACGTCTTGGACTTGCAACTATAATTGAGACTCAGAAATGTCATAATAAACAAGATATAACAATTGGACAGCAGTTGTCATAATCAGCTCATTTTTTAATGTTGCAATAAAAACTAGATTACGTAAGGTTACACCTAAGATGATCACTTTGGGGGAATCAAGGATCAATAAAACTTTTTCTATTGGGCATTGTACTTGTTTTTAAGTTGTTTTTACTGAAACATTTTATACAACGTTTTGACCTATAACATCTTTTATGTTAATATATGTATGTCATTTATTTTTAATTGTGGGGTGCGACTGCTGCTGTTTTTGTTGTTCTTATATGTACTTATGTAACTTTGTCTTGCTGCCCTCTTGGCCAGGTCACTCTTGGAAAAGAGATTTTAATCCCAATGAGTTTTTACCTGGTTAAATAAAGGATATAGATAGATATATTTTATTGTAAAAACAATTATTTATTATCACACACAAAAGTACCAAAACTTGGTACCGTTGAGTATGGGTATCGATTCCCAGGTACCGGGAATTGACACCGGGATCGGTTCAAGTGTGAACAATACCTATCCCTGCCAGTGAGTACTATTATCTACAGTAGAACACACTCAAGGCTACACTATTGGGTGAAGCAAGTGAAAAGGTGACTATATGGGTGTTATTTCATGTTTGTTCCAAAAACCTATCTAAAGAAACAGTTTTTTATGCTCAGAGTGAAAATACTATTCCTACTTCGCCGGAAATTAATTTACCTCAGTCTGGCCTGTAACCAATTAGACGTGATAAACGAGGGACGACTATATAGCGGAATGACAGAAATGGAGTGAACACTCCCGTCAGTCATCCACTGTATTCATCTCTGCGGGGCCACTAGCATACACACACACAGAAATGTACATGTAAGGTAACGTAATCAGTAATCGTTAAGGGTGTAACGGTACGTGTATTTGTATTGAACTGTGTTGGTATGGGGGGTTCGGTTCGGAACGGAGGTGCACCGAACAAGTTTCCACACGGACATATTAAAGTAGCGCACCGCACGTTGTGTAAACAATGCACACCGAGGCACAACACACGGCATGCTAGCAATGACCGGGCTACTACAAAATGCAAAAAGTCAGAGCTTGAAGACCCTCCTGCTTCGTTAAGATCTTCCGTTTGGGAACATTTCGGCTTTGCGGTGCGATACAACAATGGATAACATCGCTTCAACGAAGAGAAAGACGAGCATCGTGCAAACACCGCATTCAAGCAGCCTCTCCTCGGCGAGTCAGGCAGGGCTAAAGCAATAACAAATGCCGTTGGTGTTTTTATGGCAGCAGATTTAAGACCATATTGCATTAAAAACTAAATTTTGACCCACTTCTATGGTGGAAGAACAATGAGCCCATATATCCTCTTACTGCCAAGTCAGCCAGGCACTACCTCGCCATACCTGCTACCTCCGTGCCCAGTGAAAGGGTATTTTCCACAGCTGGAGACATTTTAACTGCAAGCAGGTCTGCTCTTTCTGCAGACAATGTGGATAAACTGATTTTTCTAGCAAAAAAACAAGAAAATTGAGTGAAAGTCACCAGGGTTAAAGGCTTGAGGGGGAAAAGAAAAGTTAATCTGAGGCTGAGTTGACTTGAAACTGTTTAATGTTGCACTTTTTGTATGTAGAAGAAACGTTTTGTCATTTTATTTAATCTGAGCAACAACTTGAAGCAGTTTAATGTTGCACTTTATATGTGGAAATGTTGCACTTTATATGTAGAAAGGTTTTGTTAAGAAACCAATTCTGAGCCCCATCTTATTTAGTTTTTATTTTATATATGTTGACTGCATTAACCCTTGCAATGGACCCTGTGTGTATATGTATGTTATTGTTATGCTTAGCATTCATGACTGCCTGCTGTTGCACTGATCAGCCTAGTGGTGGCTCACATCCATCACACACACAGCTATTTTAAAGCAATGTTAAAAGGATAAAGCCACTGTTTACAAATTTTGGTAAATAAATAACCAGAAAATGTATATTTTGTTGTTTTCTTACTGTACCGAAAATGAACCGAACCGTGACCTCTAAACCGAGGTACGTACCGAACCGAAATTTTTGTGTACCGTTACACCTTAAGTAATCGTTAATCAGTTGTTCTGTAATCCCATTTCGGACATTACCTGAAAGTGTCATGAACATCTGACCCAAACTTAATGTTTTACTCACTAACTAATTAACCAACTAACTGAAAGGCAAACCAACTGCAACAATTAAATAACCTCCTGGTTAACATGGCTTATAAAGCTTATCAAAGTGCAGAGTAACCAGCTATTATAAATTCATAATCGTTATAAAATAATACAGCTGGAAAAGACTATGCTGCAACATACGCCAGCAGCTAAATTAGGAGCCCTTTCAACCGGTTTTAAAATGCTTCGATCATCATTTTCAGCGGTAACTCCACTGACAAGTGTTTTAAAATGCAAGACTTCTCTCGGCTAATTGTTATGGTTTACTTTGCAAGCAAAAATTTGAGTTACAAGCTTCCAGTTGGCGTAGCAAATGCCACAGTGAACCCCGCGAGAACCGCCCAAAACATCTGGTTTTACTTGCTAGCATCAACTGATTCCTAGAGACCGACATAACGCATTGAACAAAGTGGCAGGGCACATTGACATGGCGGGCCAACTTAAATGACGTGACAGACCACATTAAACAACATGACAGACCACGTAAAATTACATGACGGGCCAAATTGAATGACGTGATGGACCACATTAGATGATATGGCAGGCCACATAAAAGATGTGGCGGGCCACATTAAATAACGTGAAGGACCACATAAAAGGACGCAGCAGACCACTTTTATTGTCATGTCGGTCCATCTTAATGAGGTGACACATTAAACAACGCGACAGGCCAGATGAAAAAAAGTGACAGTCCACTTCAAATGACGTACCAGACCACAATTACATGGGGGGTCATTTTAAACGAGGTGAAAGACCACGTAAAATGACATGGCGCGCCAAATAAAATGACGTGGCTGACCACATTATGTGATGTGGCAGGCCACATTGAATGACATGGTGTGGCCAGATTAATGAGGTAACGGACCACATTAATGGCGTGGCGGTTCACTTTAAATGACGTGAAGGACCACATTAATAACGTGACGGACCACACCAAATGATGTGACAGACCACATCAAATGACGTGACAGACCACGTTGAATGACATTGAAGGCCACTTTAAATAATGTGAGGAACACATCAAATAATTTGGTAGACCACATTGAATGACATGGCGTGCCAGCTTATTGAGGTGACGGACCACATCAATGACGTGGCGGTCCACTTTAAAAGGACATGACGGGCCCTTTAAATGGGTGTGACGGACCACATGAAATGACGTTGCAAACCACGTTAATGATATGGCGGGCCACTTTAAATAATGTGAAGGATCACATTAAATGGTGTGGCAGACCAAATGAATAACATGACCAACCAGATTGAATGACATGACGGGCCACCTTAACGTGAAGGACCACATCAAATGACGTGACAGACCACATTGAATGATATGGCGGGCCATTTTAAATAATGTGAAGGATCACATTACATGGTGTGGCAGACCACATTAATAACATCACCAACCACATTGAATGATATGGCGGGCCACCTTAAATAATGTGAAGGAACACATTAAATGATTTGACAGACCACATTGAATGACATGGCGTGCCAGCTTATTGAGGTGACGGACCACATCAACGACGTGGCGGTCCACTTTAAAGGACATGACGGGCCCCTTTAAACGGTTGTGACGGACCACATGAAATGATGTGAAGGACTACAGGAAATGACGTTGCGAACCACGTTAATGATATGGCGGGCCACTTTAAATAATGTGAAGGATCACATTACATGGTGTGGCAGACCACATTAATAACATGACAAACCACAATGAATGACATGGCGGGCCACTTTAAATAATGTGAAGGATTACATTACATGGAGTGGCAGACTACGTTAATAACATGTCAAACCACGTTGAATGACATGGCGGGCCACCTTAAATAATGTGAAGGAACTAGGGATGTCCGATAATGGCTTTTTGCCGATATCCTATATTCCGATATTGTCAAACTCTTTAATTACCGATACCGATATCAACCGATACCGATATATACAGTCGTGGAATTATTATGCCTAATTTGGACAACCAGGTATGGTGAAGATAAGGTCCTTTTTTAAAAAAATTATAAAATAAAATAAGGTAAATAAATTAAAAACATTTTCTTGAATAAAAAAGAAAGTAAAACAATATAAAAACAGTTACATAGTAATTAATGAAAATGAGTAAAATTATCTGTTAAAGGTTAGTACTATTAGTGGACCAGCAGCACGCACAATCATGTGTGCTTACGGACTGTATCCCTTGCAGACTGTATTGATATATATTGACGGCGTGGCGAAGTGGGTAGAGTGGCCGTGCCAGCAATCGGAAGGTTGCTGGTTACTGGGGTTTAATCCCCACCTTCTACCATCCTAGTCACGTCCGTTGTGTCCTTGGGCAAGACACTTCACCCTTGCTCCTGATGGCTGCTGGTTAGCGCCTTGCATGGCAGCTCCCGCCATCAGTGTGTGAATGTGTGTGTGAATGGGTGAATGTGGAAATACTGTCAAAGCGCTTTGAGTACCTTGAAGGTAGAAAAGCGCTATACAAGTATAACCCATTTATCATTTCTCATTTATATATAATGTAGGAACCAGAATATTAATAAGAGAAAGAAACAACCCTTTTGTGTGAATGAGTGTAAATGGGGGAGGGAGGTTTTTTGGGTTGGTGCACTAATTGTAAGTGTATCTTGTGTTTTTTTATGTTGATTTAATAAAAACAAACAAAAAAACAAACAAAAAACAGATACCGATAATAAAAAAAACGATACCGATAATTTCCGATATTACATTTTAAAGCATTTATCGACCGATAATATCGGCAGGCCGAATATTATCGGACATCTCTAGAAGGAACACATTAAATGATGTGCCACACCACGTTGAATGACATGGCGTGCCAGCTTAATGAAGTGGCGGTCCACTTTAAATTATGTGGCGATCCACATGAAATGACGCGAAGGACCACAGGAAATGACGTGAAGGACCACAGGAAATGACGTGAAGGACCACAGGAAATGACGTGGCAAACCACGTTAATGCCCTGGTGGGCCACATTAAATAACGTGAAGGACCACATTAAGCAATGTGGCAGACCACATTGAACGACATGGCGTGTCACCTAATTAACGTGGCAGACCACTTTAAATGAAGTGGCGGGTCAGATCTGGCCCCCGGGCCTTGAGTTAGACACCTGTGCAGTATTAGAAACTCCCAATTCTGATGCGGTGCAGTATAACCCCCCGCCCCCCATTATGATTATGATATTGTATTCGAGCTGACAGTGCAGACTATACAGGAGATGAAAAAGTAGCTCCTTACCGGTCTGTCCCTTCCCAAGGGTCTTCTCCAGCCGGTAAGGCCCCACATACTGGTTGGACTGGCCCATCTCCTTGCTGCTCAGCTTCCCCGACATTGCAGCGGAATGCTGATTGGGAACGGATGAATCAAGACAGACGTGGGCCCGGTTCGGCTCGCAATGCAGTAGGGCTCATCCCAGGTCGGAAGGTTGGTGCTGAGTTAACGCCGGGCCCTGCAGGCTCCTCCCATATGCACTTGTTTGTCCTGCAGAGAGAACCACCCTGCATCCACCTCCCCAAAAAAAAAAAAAAAAAAAAAAAAAACTGGAATAAAGTCCGATGTAGCCAATGTGGGCTTGTAGTGAGATTTTACGTGCAAAACGTGGAGATCAGAGGAAGATGACGTGATTATGAAGGCCACCCCCACTTTTTTTTTTTTTTTTTTTTTAGCGGTGTTACGCCGGCTGCTTCAGTTTTACTATTTTCGTGCACGCATTTGACGTAAAGTGCTGCAGGAAGACGAACGGGATCGATTTCTCGCAAGTGCAGAGTCTCAGATATCCCAAGTCAGAATGCGCCGATCCATGGTCGATATCAGGGACCCCACACCTCAACACCCACACCCTCCTTTTCTTTTTTTTTTTTTTTCAAATGTCAGAAAAACATCTCATCTTCTGTCTTCATGTGCCCGGTTCGTCCAGATAAAATACAATTTAAAAAAAAAAATACAATCTACAATCGGAGCAGCATCAGCATCCAGAATGGCTTTTCCAATATCCGGTACACACTTTGCTCACACCACCACCACCACCACCACCACCCTCCTCCTCCTCGACAGGAAACGTCCAAGACAGGCCGGCTACAACTAAGCGAACCCACCGTGGGTTTCTGTGGACGAATATCGGATTAGGGGAGGCAGTCGACCCGGGTCCTGGACGCAAGAAGCGGCAGCAGCACCATTCTGTCGTCCGGTGTCTCCTCCTGACCGGCGGTGCTCATATACGACTATAAGCCCCCTACCGCCCGAAAAACGCCTCTAAAAATGTCAAATAAGCGGACTTAAAAGTGGTTTAGCGTTCTAAAAATGGCCTTTTTTGATCCAGAACTCGTAATGTTCCTCTTTATGGTTCCTCCTGGCTCCTTCTATTCATCCCATACGCTCAACATCAGCATCCGGGTTCCGCTTCACCCCCCCACCCCCTCCTTCCCCTCCCTTCCTGTCGCTCTCCTGCTCTCTCTCTCTCTTTTCTCTCTCTCCCTTTTTTCTTTTTTCTTTGTACTGCAAAGTTCATTCTATGCAAGTGGCTGCAGAAAAAGAAGAAGCATAAATGTAAAGAGTCACGACTAAAAGCACTAATTGAACAAAAAAAATATATGACGTGAGAAACCACATTGAATGAATAAATAACATTAAAGGCCTACTGAAATGAATTTTTTTTATTTAAACGGGGATAGCAGATCTATTCTATGTGTCATACTTGATCATTTCGCGATATTGCCATATTTTTGCTGAAAGGATTTAGTATAGAACAACGACGATAAAGATTGCAACTTTTGGTATCTGATAAAAAAAAGGCTTGCACCTACCCGAAGTAGCGTGACGTAGTCAATTGAACATATACGCAAAGTTCCCTATTTACAATGATGGCCGCATGAAGTGAGAGAGATTCGGACCGAGAAAGCGACAATTTCCCCATTAATTTGAGCGAGGATGAAAGATTTGTGGATGAGTAAAGTGCAAGTGAAGGACTAGTGGGGAGTTGAAGCTATTCAGATAGGGAAGATGCTGTGAGAGCCGGGGGTGACCTGATATTCAGCTGGGAATGACTACAACAGTAAATAAACACAAGACATATATATACTCTATTAGCCACAACACAACCAGGCTTATATTTAATATGCCACAAATTAATCCTGCATAATAACACCTGCGTGTTTGTTATGCTAGCTCCTAGCTCCTCTGCTAGCTCCTAGCTCCATAGAACACGCCAATACAATTCAAACACCTGATCAACACACACAATCACTCAGCCCAAAAGACCGTTCACCTAACCCAAGGTTCATAAAGCTTATATATTTTTAAAAAGTTACGTACGTGACGCGCACGTACGGTACGGTACGTGTTATGCTAGCTCCTAGCTCCTATGCTAGCTCCTAGCTCCATAGAACACGCCAATACAATTCAAACACCTGATCAACACACACAATCACTCAGCCCAAAAGACCGTTCACCTAACCCAAGGTTCATAAAGCTTATATATTTTTAAAAAGTTACGTACGTGACGCGCACGTACGGTACGGTACGTGTTATGCTAGCTCCTAGCTCCTCTGCTAGCTCCTAGCTCCATAGAACACGCCAATACAATTCAAACACCTGATCAACACACACAATCACTCAGCCCAAAAGACCGTTCACCTAACCCAAGGTTCATAAAGCTTATATATTTTAAAAAAGTTACGTACATACGCAAAAAAAAGTTGCGCACATACGGTCAAGCGATCAAATGTTTAGAAGCCAAAGCTGCATACTCACAGTAGCACGTCTGCGTCTTTGTCATCCAAATCAAAGTAATCCTGGTAAGAGTCTGTGTTGTCCCAGTTCTCTACAGGCGTCTGTGTATCGAAGTCAAAAGTCCTCCTGGTTAGAGTCTCTGTTATCCGAGTTCTTCCATCTTGACTGCATCTTTCGGGAATGTAAACAAAGAAGCGCCGGCTGTGTACTGTTGTGGCTGACTACGTTCGAAAAATACGTCCATTTCGCACCGACAACTTTCTTCTTTGCTTGCTCGGCTTCCTTCTCCATAATGCAATGAACATGATTGAAACAGATTCACGAACACAGATGTCCAGAATACTGTGGAATTATGAAATGAAAACAGAGCTTTTTCGTATTGGCTTCAATGTGGAAGGCATACCCGTGTTCCCCGGTCTACGTCACGCGCATACGTCATCCTCAGAGGCGTTTCGAACCGGAAGTTTAGCGGCAAATTTAAAATGTCACTTTATAAGTTAACCCGGCCGAATTGGCATGTGTTATAATGTTAAGATTTCATCATTGATATATAAACTATCAGACTGCGTGGTCGGTAGTAGTGGGTTTCAGTAGGCCTTCAAATAACGTGAAAGACCCCTTTTAAAGGCCTACTGAAAGCCACTACTACCGACCACGCAGTCTGATAGTTTATATATCAACGATGAAATCTTAACATTGCAACACATGCCAATACGGCCGGGTTAACTTATAAAGTGCAATTTTAAATTTCCCGCTAAACTTCCGGTTGAAAACGTCTATGTATGATGACGTATGCGCGTGACGTCAATCGTTGGAATCCATCCATCCATTTTCTACCGCTTATTCCCTTCGGGGTCGCGGGGGCGCCTCATTGAATCCAATACGAAAAAGCTCTGTTTTCATCTCAAAATTCCACAGTATTCTGGACATCTGTGTTGGTGAATCTTTTGCAATTTGTTTAATGAACAATGAAGACTGCAAAGAAGAAAGTTGTAGGTGGGATCGGTGTATTAGCGGCTGGCTGTAGCAACACAACCAGGAGGACTTTGACTTGGATAGCAGACGCGTCACAACTTGAGCTTTTTCCATTGACAACATCACTGATTACCGCTCACTGCAGACTTCATGAGAGACAACAAACAACTAGAAATTTCCATTCCGGCAGGAAATGCGTGTGAATGCCCTATGATGTGCACGAGCCGGCGAACCGCCGATACTCGTGAGCGGAACTGAAATGCTTGAATGTCCAAGGTGAGTGGATGTTGGAACGGTTCGAATTGCTTGAGAAATGTGGGGTATGGAGAGGTTTGTATATTGCCCATTCATTTTCAATGGGAGGACATTCCTGGTAGTTCCGGGTAATCAGGGAATTTTCGGAACCGGGAAACATGCTGGCTTGAATGTCCAGGGTGAGTGGAGTGTGTGGATGTTGGATCGGTTCAAATCAGATGAGAAATGTGGGATCTGCAGTCGATTGTATGTTTCATTGTCAACGGGGAGAAAATTGCCGGTAAACAGGGAATTTTGGGAAGGGGACAAAATGTTTTGCGTTGGACATGTGTGAAGAGCAGTGTGGGTGGATTGTTGAAAGGTCGGAATCAGGTAAAAAAAATGGCGCAAAATGTTGAGAATTTTGGGCATTGTATAACTGTGAATATGTTCACTCATTCGAATGGGAATTTCCCAGAAATTTGGGAATTTCGGGAAAAACGGGAATTTAAAAAAATGATAATAACAACTGTCCTAGATGTAATGAATGGGTCGGTGTTGGAATTATTCTAAATGGTTGAAAAATGTTAACATAGTAACAGTTTTAATTTAAATAGGTATTTTGGAATTCCTGGAATTTCGGGAAAACCGGGAATTAATACGAAAAGAAAAGTGGTAGTTTTGTTGTCCCAATTAAGAAGAATGTTTTGAAGGTGGAATGGTAAAAAAAAAAAACTGTTGAAAATGTGGTCTTTGAAAACTTTCCAGGAAGAGGTGAAAATAGGGCTTTCCTGGAATTTATTTTGAACTTGGAAAATGGTAGTTTGATTGTCCTAAGTGAGTGGAGCGTGCGGATGGTGGAACGGTTCAAATCGGTCGAGAAATGTGTGAATTGTGCCGGTTCGAAAAATGGCCCCATTCATTTTCAATGGGAAAAATGACCCGGAAAAACCGGGAATTTTGGGTAATCTAGGATATTGTGGGCTGTGGAGAACGCCAAAGTTTTGCGTTGGAATAATAACAGATCGTTTTTTTGGTGTAGAATCTTGCATAATCTTCACATAACAAAACATCACTTACTGCCCGATGTCTGTTGTCATTAGTCAATAGCCGACTGCTAGGATGTTGATTTATTCCCATGTAGATGAAAAATGATTTATAATCCTCAAGAATGGAAAAAAAAAAAGGAGATGAAACAAAGCGTCTTTTCGTGTCTTTCTCCCCGTCTCCGGGTCTATATTGGCTGTCAAAGTTGACCAACTTGTCAGATTGTCCTCATCCTTCTACTATCAAGGTGAGAGGCATGATTTATAATCTAGAATAAATGAGAAGACAGTGCTTATAATAACAATATCACTCATACTCGGTTAATATTCAGGTCACGGAATGGAAATGGAGTCTTGTTTGCGCTTGTTGGATGTTTTTTTTAGAGGGCTTTATGGGCGGAATAGAGGACTTCACATTGACTCCATTGTAAGCATACTTTTATTCATGAGTTAAAATGCATTAAAAATAACACATCTGTCTTCTTGTCTCTCATAATGATTGTGAACAATCGGCAAAATTAAAAAAAAAAGGTGCAGTTCCCCTTTAAATAAGGGCTATTCTACCAAATCCAAGCAATTTTTCCATGTATTAAAAGGGTCATATTATGATTTTTTTTCTGTTTTTAAAACACTTCCTTTTAGTATACATAACATGTAATGATGGTTCTTTGGTCAAAATTTTGCATAGATTCTGCTGATTCAGACCTACGGCATCTCCGTGTGGTTTTCTAGCTGCACGGTGGCAGAGAGAAAGAGATTACAGGGGGTCATAAACGCGACCCAGAGGATCACTGCATGTCCTCTTACATCTCTAGAGGACCTGCAGAAGAGACACTGCAACAGGAGAGCAAACAGCATCCTCAGGGACTCATCCCACACAGGTCACCACTGGCTTGAACTCTTGCCCTCAGAGAGGCGCTATAAAACCATCAAAGCAAGGACAAATAGACTGAAAAACAGTTTCTATCTTAGAGCTGTTATTGCCCTAAACTCTGCACTTACCTGAACACTCACCACAACCGGAGCGAGACTAGCGACTTACCGCGTTTTGCGGTCAGCTGAAGGAAGGAGGAGATGATGCGGGCGGAGAGAGAAAGGAAGGAAGTCAGTAAAATTATTTTCTATTCTGCGGTTATACAGCAAGCTACGCTACAAGCTGCCTTGCAAACGTAATAACAGATTATATCACTAACTGGTCCATTGCCAAACACGGAAGGCATTTGTCCAAATAAAAGTAGTTTGTAAGGAAAATC
This sequence comes from Entelurus aequoreus, assembly GCF_033978785.1. Classification (NCBI taxonomy): domain Eukaryota; kingdom Metazoa; phylum Chordata; class Actinopteri; order Syngnathiformes; family Syngnathidae; genus Entelurus; species Entelurus aequoreus. The sequence continues at coordinate 31,856,193 of NC_084755.1, forward strand.
CACCTTTATTTTGCTGGAAGACGGTGATGCTATTGTGTTTGAAGAGAAGGCTAAGCTAGCTACACAAAAAATCGAGCTAACATTGCTAACGTATCATTCACACATTTCTAACATACTGTTATTACTTACCGTTACCATTGCCACAGATAGTAATCGGCCTGCTATTAAAAGTAGTTTTTCGGAAAATCCATCTTTTTGTGAAGGTCTGTGGGTGAAACAGGACTCCTCATAACGCACACTCGGAGCGACTTCTTCACATTGCCACGAATCATAAAAGTTTAAAGTAAGTGTGGAGAATGCATATATGTTTAAGAGTTCTTTCTTTATTCATGGCCATGTTTGGAGCAGCTAGCACTTTTCCTTTGTATATTCTACCAGTTTCTCTTTGTCTTCAGAGGTCTGTTTAGTGTCTTAACCATTGGTTCCTTATCAGTGTTGCGAGAGGGAGAGGTGGGGGCTTTCTTTGTGTGCAAGAAGTTGGCTCTTCCGTTTGAATGCCAGATCAACTAGAGTAGCCGATATGAATGTATTGGTTAAGCTGATCTCCTGAAATTTCAGTAAAACTTGATAATATTCCTATTCTGTCTTGATGGTCCTTCTTACTCAGCATATATGTCATCGAAAGAACTTGGGATTGACCAGTAACTCAGATTCCCTGGGAGGAAGAGCTGGTCGACGCAACATAAGGCACTTTTCACTTCAGATGAGGCCGAAAGTTTGTGTCGTGACTTGTGACTTGGCAACAACCGAGCCTTTTCCTTCATTGGGTTTTATCGTCAAAATGTTCTGTACACCCCGTCCTTCAAAAATTAAAAATGGCTGACTCGTGCAAGGATGTTTGGGTACATTTCTACCCTATATGGATAATCCGCTGATGTCAGATTCCAAATGGACCATTTGGAGGAAATATGAAGGAATGCAAGATTGTTTTGAAAATATCTCCGCCATGCATCCATGGTTTGTCCAAAAACATTTTATAAGTACACCTCTGCTTAACATTGTATCCCTATTAAAGGCCTACTGAAATGAATTTTTTAAAATTTAGACGGGGATAGCAGATCCATTCTATGTGTCATACTTGATCATTTCGCGATATTGCCATATTTTTGCTGAAAGGATTTAGTAGAGAACATCGACGATAAAGTTTTGGTCGCTGATAAAAAAGCCTTGCCTGTACCGGAAGTAGCGTGACGTCACAGGTTTAAGGGCTCCTCACATTTCCCCATTGTTTACAATGCAGCGAGAGCGATTTGAACCGAGAAAGCGACGATTACCCAATTAATTTGAGCGAGGATGAAATATTTGTGGATGAGGAACGTGAGAGTGAAGGACTAGAGTGCAGTGCAGGACGTATCTTTTTTCGCTCTGACCGTAACTTAGGTACAAGGGTTCATTGGATTCCACACTTTCTCCTTTTTCTATTGTGGATCACGGATTTGTATTTTAAACCACCTCGGATACTATATCCTCTTGAAAATGAGAGTAGAGAACGCGAAATGGACATTCACAGAGACTTTTATCTCCACGACAATACATCGGCGAAGCTCTTTAGCTACGGAGCTAACGTGATAGCATCGGGCTTAAATGCAGATAGAAACAAAAGAAATAAACCCCTGACTGGAAGGATAGACAGAAAATCAACAATACTATTAAACCATGGACATGTAACTACACGGTTAATGCTTTCCAGCCTGGCGAAGCTTAACAATGCCGTTGCTAACGATGCCATTGAAGCTAACTTAGCTACGGGACCTCGTCAGAGCTATGATAAAAACATTAGCGCTCCACCTACGCCAGCCCTCATCTGCTCATCAACACCCGTGCTCACCTGCGTTCCAGCGATCGACGGAGCGACGAAGGACTTCACCCGATCATTGATGCGGTCGGCGGCTAGCGTCGGATAGCGCGTCTGCTATCCATCTCAAAGTCCTCCTGGTTGTGTTGCTGTAGTCCGCCGCTAATACACCGATCCCACCTACAGCTTTCTTCTATGCAGTCTCCATTGTTCATTAAACAAATTGCAAAAGATTCATCAACACAGATGTCCAGAATACTGTGGAATTTTGTAATGAAATCAGAGCTTTTTGTATTGGATCCAATGGGGTCCGAATACTTCCGTTTCAACCATTGACGTTTTCAACCGGAAGTTTCGCGGGAAATATAAAATTGCACTTTATTAGTTAACCCGGCCGTATTGGCATGTGTTGCAATGTTAAGATTTCATCAAAGATATATAAACTATCAGACTGTGTGGTCGGTAGTAGTGGCTTTCAGTAGGCCTTTAACATTAAAGAAAACAAAAAAAGAAGAAATATAGATGAACTTACAACAACAAAAATAAATATGAACATTGTTTTTTAGTCCGTAACAGAACAATGTAAAGTGCATCAATTTGCCTAAAATACGTAAAAGAAAAACTGCAAATCTTATTTAAAACTAACAATTTTTGACAGACTTGAACCATTTGATAATGACAAACAAAAGTGAACATATATTAATCAATTCTAATTGATCAGCAACATTACTCGGGAGCACAATATATACAACTTTAACCTCCAAAACTAAAATCAATAAAACAATTTGTGCTATTTAGTTTTTCTTATCAAAATGAGAAAGACAGGATTATTGGCTACAATGAGCACGTTTTGTAGTGCACAGCTTATCCAAGCAGGGTACGTGTCGGTGGTCTTAGACGCGTGCGGACCGGACAATACGACGTGTCGTTGGTTCTAGATGCGTGCGAACCAGACAATACGACGTGTCGTTGGTTCTAGATGCGTGCTGACCGGACAATACGACGTGTCGTTGGTTCTAGATGCGTGCGGACCAGACAATACGACGTGTCGTTGGTTCTAGATGCGTGCGGACCAGACAATACGACGTGTTGTTGGTTCTAGATGCATGCGGACCGGACAATACGACGTGTCGTTGGTTCTAGATGCGTGCGGACCAGACAATACGACGTGTCGTTGGTTCTAGATGCGTGCGGACCAGACAATACGATGTGTCGTTGGTTCTAGATGCGTGCGGACCAGACAATACGACGTGTCGTTGGTTCTAGATGCGTGCGGACCGGACAATACGACGTGTCGTTGGTTCTAGATGCGTGCGGACCGGACAATACGACGTGTCGTTGGTTCTAGATGCGTGTGCACCGGCCAATACGACGTGTCGTTGGTTCTAGAAGATGCATGCGGACCAGCCAATACGACGTGTCGTTGGTTCTAGATGCATGCGGACCGGACAATACGACGTGTCGTTGGTTCTAGATGCATGCGGACCGGACAATACGACGTGTCGTTGGTTCTAGATGCGTGCGGACCGGACAATATGACATGTCGTTGGTTCTAGATGCGTACGGACCGGACAATATGACGTGTCGTTGGTTCTAGATGCGTGTGCACCGGCCAATACGACGTGTCGTTGGTTCTAGATGCATGCGGACCGGACAATACGACGTGTCGTTGGTTCTAGATGCGTGCGGACCGGACAATATGACATGTCGTTGGTTCTAGATGCGTGGGGACCGGACAATACGACGTGTCGTTGGTTCTAGATGGGTGCGGACCGGAGATTACGACATCTCATTGGTTCTAGATGCGTGTGGACCGGATAATACTACTTGTCGTTGGTTCTAGATGTGTGCGGACAATTTGACGTGCCGGTGGTCCTCAACCAGACAATTTGATGTGTCTGTGGTCCTAAACCGGACAATTTGACGTGTCTGTGGTCCTAAACCGGACAGTATGACGTGTTGGTGATCCTAGACGAGTACGGACCGGACAATACGACGTGTCGTTGGTTTTAGATGCGTGCGGACAATTTGACGTGACGGTGGTCCTAGACGCATGCGGACCGGACATTACGACTTGTTGTATAGGTTCTAGATGCGTGTGGACCGGACAATACGACTTATCGTTGGTTCTAGATGCGTGTGGACCGGACAATACGACTTGTCGTTGGTTCTAGATGCGTGCAGTCAATTTGACGTGCCGGTGGTCCTAAACTGGGCAGTATGACGTGTCGGTGGTCCTAGACGAGTGCGGACCGGACAATTTGACGTGTCGATGGTTCTAGACGAGTGCGGACCGGACAATATGACGTGTCGTTGGTTCTGATGCGTGTGGACAATTTGACTTGTCGGTGGTCCTAAACCGGACAATACGACGTGTCGTTGGTTCTAGATGCGTGCGGACAATTTGACGTGACGGTGGTCCTAGACGCGTGCGGACCGAACAATACGACTTGTCGTAGGTTATAGATGCGTGTGGGCCGGACAATACGACTTGTCGTTGGTTCTAGATGCGTGTGGTCAATTTGACGTGTCGGTGGTCCTAAACCGGACAATTTGACGTGTCAGTGGTCCTAAACCGGACAGTATGACGTGTCAGTGGTCCTAGACGAGAGCGGACCGGACAATACGACGTGTCGTTGGTTCTGATGCGTGCGGACAATTTGACTTGTCGGTGGTCCTAAACCGGACAATATGACGTGTCGGTGGTCTTAGACGCGTGCGGATAATTTAAAGTGTTGGTGGTCCTAAACCAGACAATATGACGTGATGGTGGTCCTGGACTCGTGCAGACCGAACAATGACGTGTTGGTGGTCCTGGACCGACACTTCATATTGTTCAGTGTGTATTTACAGTATGTGTATGTATACACACACACACACACACACACATATATATATACATACATATATACACACACACACACATAGATATATATATATATATATATATATATATATATATATATATATATATATATATATATATATATATATATATATATATATATATATATATATATATATTACCGTTCAAAAGTTTGGGGTCACATTGAAATGTCCTTATTTTTGAAGGAAAAGCACTGTACTTTTCAATGAAGATAACTTTAAACTAGTCTTAACTTTAAAGAAATACACTCTATACATTGCTAATGTGGTAAATGACTATTCTAGCTGCAAATGTCTGGTTTTTGGTGCAATATCTACATAGGTGTATAGAGGCCCATTTCCAGCAACTATCACTCCAGTGTTCTAATGGTACAATGTGTTTGCTCATTGGCTCAGAAGGCTAGTTGATGATTAGAAAACCCTTGTGCAATCATGTTCACACATCTGAAAACAGTTTAGCTCATTACAGAAGCTACAAAACTGACCTTCCTTTGAGCAGATTGAGTTTCTGGAGCATCACATTTGTGGGGTCAATTAAACGCTCAAAATGGCCAGAAAAAGAGAACTTTCATCTGAAACTCGACAGTTTATTCTTGTTCTTAGAAATGAAGGCTATTCCACAAAATTGTTTGGGTGACCCCAAACTTTTGAACGGTAGTATATATATATATATATATATATATATATATATATATATATATATATATATATATATATATATATATATATATATATATATATATATATATATATATATATATAGTTGACTGCTGTCAATTTGTCATCTGGGACATTTCTTTTGTTTGTTTCTGTAATTATATTATTTTATTTTCCCTTTTTGTCATTTGAAATGTTGAGTTATGTCTTTTTGTTATTTTGGTGTTCAAAATTGTAATTTATATTAATTTTTTTCTGAAATGTTACGTATTTTCGTCCTTTTTTATTTCGGTGAGTAAAATGGTAAGTTGTATTCTAAATTTATTTTCTGAAAATGTAAATAGTTTTGTCTTTAGTTTTTGCCTAGTACAATTGTAAGTCGTTTTGTCTTTTCTTATCCAGGTTTGTGTAGTTGTAAACAGTTGTTCTTATTATTACTTTTTTTTCTGTACTTGTATTTAGTTTCATAAAATATAAAAGTGTTCTCACAGGTGGAATTTATGAAAATTACAACAAAAAAAACCACAACATTTTTGCATCCTGGTATTACAATTTAGGGCCACACCGAATAAGAAAAAACATAAAAGCTTGCATAGTGTAATCGTAAAGCAGTGCAAATATAAAATGATTAGACAGGAAGTTCATCATACTAATATAAACAACACAAATTGAAGTGTAATCTTCTTCCTTTTTTTTCCCTGTATGCAAGCCTTTATGGAACACATTTATGCAAAAATAATACAGCCCTAAAGTTGCATTATCCCAAACCCAGAGGGGCATTGATCAAGCCAAAAACGTGTGTATTTTTTTTTGCACACTTTCAAAATACTTTGTGTCGCACCTGTGTCCAATCAGCCAGATGACCTGTGCATGATGGACAGTCACGTTGGATGACAGGCCATCATGCAGTAACCCACACCATGTCTAAGCTGCATTACTGCTGTGACCGAGGCTCACATTGTAATATGGGCCCCTGGGTCGCTCCAATCTTAATCCTTTTTAATCTTTAATCTCTCGGTGCAGTCACTGTTGTAACATATCATTCCATTTATGCTCGACAATGCACGTGAGGGATCAAACATCACCAAAAGAAAAGAAAAAACATTTTAAAAAAATCTACGTTTATCCTTACATACATAGAGTAGGACTTCAATAATGTATTTAAGGCTTCAGTGAAGTACCCCTTGCGACCACAAGAGGTCACTGTTACTACTTTTGTATTCATAACACACTGACATTTTATTTAGCCTTTTCTCCAAACTACATTTCTTATATTATATTTTAGTACTCCAAGATTCTATTCTATTATAGTATTATGTTATTTCCACCTATTATAATAACTTTAAAAATATATATATATATATATATTATTGTGGTTGTAGTCTGCAGTGATACAAAACTGTACTACAAGGAGTGTTTAATAATGATTCTATTGCAACAGAAATACCACATTATGTATTATACAACTATTACACTTCTGCATGATACGTAAGAGTGTTTAACATTTTGCCTGTATCACTCTTTAAAGGCACTTGAAGTATTTGTATCAAGATTCAAACCATTTTACTGTGTTATTTGTTTGTAATGTATTTACACAGCAGACTAACATTGCATTTAAAAAGTTACAGTTAAAGTACAACTGATAGTCTCACACACACACACTAGGTGTGGTGAAATTATCCTCTGCATTTGACCCATCACCCTTGATCACCCCCTGGGAGGTGAGGGGAGCAGTGAGCATCAGCGGTGGCCGCGCCCGGGAATCATTCTGGTGATTTAACCCCCGATTCCAGCCCTTGATGCTGAGTGTCAAGCAGGGAGGTAATGGGTCCCATTTTTTTAAAATAGTTTTTGGTATATCTTCATTTTACATAATAGTAATTATTGAGGGGCATCCTATAGACTACCGGCCTAGAAAATTGCTTAGGGGATGGGTACTTTTTAAATAACATTTTAATCTGAAAAAACTGAACAGAACAGTAGTCCCTCTTCCAGTCACGCTTAAAAGTTTGCAGCTGTGCTCTATCGCAGAATTATTGTAAAAATGTTTTTTTTTTTCAAGCATATTTTCAGGCATGTAAAAGGTTTAATGAACAAAAAATATCAATATATCAATAAAGTTAACACATTAATTGTCCTAGACGTAATGAATGGGTCTGTGTTGGAATTTTTCAAAATGGTTGAAAAATGTTGACATAGTAACAGTTTGAATTTATGTGGGTATTTCGGAATTCCTGGAATTTCGGGAAAATTCGGTTTTTGTACGAAAACAAAAATGGAAGTTTTGCTGTCCCAATTAGGAAGAATTTTTTGAAGGTGCAATGGTAAAAAAAACGGTTGAAAAAGTGGCCTTTGAAAACTTTCCAGGAAAAGAAGAAAAATAGGGCTTTCTTGGAATTTTTGGGTAAATTTGGAATATGTGTGAAGAGCAGTGTGGGTGGATTGTTGAAAGGTCGGAATCAGGTAAAAAAAAAAATGGCGCAAAATGTTGAGAATTTTGGCCATTGTTTAACTGTGAATATGTTCACTCATTTGAATGGGAATTTCCTAGAAATTTGGGAATTTTGGGAAAAACAGGAATTTTAAAAAATGAAGTTTATACAACAATTGTCTTAGATGTAATGAATGGGTCGGTGTTGGAATTATTCAAAATGGTTGAAAAATGTTGACATAGTAACAGTTTGAATTTATGTGGGTATTTTGGAATTCCTGGAATTTTGGGAAAATTGGGTATTTCTACGAAAACAAAAATGGTAGTTTTGTTGTCCCAATTAAGAAGAATGTTTTGAAGGTGGAATGGTAGAGCAGAGCAGAGCAGCTTTATTTGTCCATTCTTTAACATGTACAAGACACATAAGAACTGAAATTACATTTTCGGCACAATCCCGCTAAGAGCAGACATACGTTACAGGGAGACAAGACGGGACCGGCAACGGATCAGCCACTTAGGGCGCTCCTTAAAAAGGGGGGAAAAGGTGACATTGGGAAAGGGGGGAAGAGTAAAAAAAAAAAACAGTTGAAAATGTGGCCTTTGAAAACTTTCCAGGAAGAGAAGAAAAATAGGGCTTTCATGGAATTTTTTTGGGAATTTGGAATAAGTATGAAGAGCAGTGTGGGTGGATTGTTGAAAGGTCGGAATCAGGTAAAAAAAAATGGCGCAAAATGTTGAGAATTTTGGGCATTGTATAACTGTGAATATGTTCACTCATTTGAATGGGAATTTCCTAGAAATTTGGAAATTTCGGGAAAAACGTGAATTTAAAAAAATGAAGTTAATACAACAATTGTCCTAGATGTAATGAATGGGTCGGCTTTGGAATTTTTCAAAATGGTTCAAAAATGTTGACATAGTAACAGTTTGAATTTATATGGGTATTTCGGAATTCCTGGAATTTCGGGAAAATTGGGTATTTCTATGAAAACAAAAATGGTAGTTTTGTTGTCCCAATTAAGAAGAATGTTTTGAAGGTGGAATGGTAAAAAAAACGGTTGAAAATGTGACCTTTGAAAACTTTCCAGGAAGAGAAGAAAAATAGGGCTTTCCTGGAATTTTTTGGGAATTTGGAATATGTGTGAAGAGCAGTGTGGGTGGATTGTTGAAAGGTCGGAATCAGGTAAAAAAAATGGCGCAAAATGTTGAGAATTTTGGGCATTGTATAACTGTGAATACTGTATGTTCACTCATTTGAATGGGAATTTCCTGTAAATTTGGGAATTTCGGGAAAAATAGGAATTAAAAAAAATGAAGTTAATACAACAATTGTCTTAGATGTAAAGAATGGGTCGGTGTTGGAATTATTCTAAATGGTTGAATAGTGTTGACATAGTAACAGTTTTAATTTAAATAGGTATTTCGGAATTCCTGAAATTTCGGGAAAACCGGGAATTAATACGAAAAGAAAAGTGGTAGTTTTGTTGTCCCAATTAAGAAGAAAGTTTTAAAGGTGGAATGGTAAAAAAAAATGGTTGAAAATGTGGCCTTTGAAAACTTTCCAGGTGAAAATAGGGCTTTCCTGGAAATTTTTTGGAACTTGGAAAATGGTAATTTGATTGTCCAAAGTGAGTGTAGTGTGTGGATTGTGTAATGGTTCAAATCGAGAAATGTGGGAATTGTGCCGGTTAGAAAAATTTCCCATTCATTTTCAACGGGAAAATTGACCCGGAAAAAACGGGAATTCTGGGTAATCAAGGATATTGTGGGCTGTGGATCACGCCAAAGTTTTGCGGTGGAATAATAACAGATCGCTTTTTGGTGTAGAATCTTATGAGCCTTCACATATAATTATATATATATATAATATATATATATATATATATATATATATATATATATATATATATATATATATATATATATATATATATATATATATATATATATATATATATATATATATATATATGTATATATACACTATAATAAAACATCACTTACTGCCCAATGTCTGCTGTCATTAGGATGCCGACTGCTAGGATGTTGATATATTCCAGTTTAGATGAAGAATGTTTTATAATCCTCAAGAATTTAAAAAAAAAAAAAGGAGATGAAACAAAGGGTCTTTTCATGTCTTTCTCCCAGTATCCGGGCCTATATTGGCTGTCAAAGTTGACCAACTTGTCAGATTATGTCCTCATCCTTCCACTATCAAGGTGAGAGGCATGATTTATAATCTAGAACAGGGGTGTCAAACGTACGGCCCGTGGGACGAGTTTGCTAAGTATAAAAATGTACCTGAAATTTTTGAATGAAAGAAACTGCTGTTCTAAATGTGTCCACTGGATGTCACAATAGCAATTATTTGTATCTTTGTAGATGATGTCACATATGTACAAAATAAACCACATGTTAGTGCATCAGTCGAGGAAAATGATTAAACTACATAAGTAACGTACTGTAATTTGATTTTGATGTACATTTTTTTTTATCTGGATAGATTGAAAATTAACACCAATGAGTTGATTGATGAACATCATCACATAATTTATTCAGAAAATATAAATAACAAGAAAGTATATATACTATTAACTAGGGCTGTCCGATAATATCGGACTGCCGATATTATCGGCCGATAAATGCTTTAAAATGTAATATCTGAAATTATCAGTATCGGTTTCAAAATTATCGGTATCGGTTTCAAAAAGCAAAATGTGTGACTTTTTAAAACGCCGCTGTGTACACGGACGTAGGGAGAAGTACAGAGCGCCAATAAACCTTAAAGGCATTGCCTTTGCGTGCCGGCCCAGTCACATAATATCTACGGCTTTTCACACACACACACAAATGAATGCATCGTATACCTGGTCAACAGCCATACAGGTCACACTGAGGGTTGCCGTATAAACAACTTTAACACTGTTGCAAATATGCGCCACACTGTGAACCCACACCAAACAAGAATGACAAACACATTTCGGGAGAACATCCGCACCGTCACACAACATAAACAAATACCCAGAACCCCTTGCAGCACTAACTCTTCCGGGACGCTACAATATACACCCCCCGACCCCCACACCTCAACCCCGCCCACCTCAACGTCCTCATGCTCTCTCAGGGAGAGCATGTCCCAAATTCCAAGCTGCTGTTTTGAGGCATGTTAAAAAAAATAATGCACTTTGTGACTTCAATAATAAATATGGCAGTGCCATGTTGGCATTTTTTTCCATAACTTGAGTTGATTTATTTTGGAAAACCTTGTTACATTGTTTAATGCATCCAGCGGGGCATCACAACAAAAATAGGCATAATAATGTGTTAATTCCACAACTGTATATATCGGTATCGGTTGATATCGGTATCGGTAATTAAGAGTTGGACAATATCGGAATATCGGCAAAAAAGCCATTATCGGACATCTCTACTATTAACCACATTTTTAAACAAAGAAAACAATCTGAAGTTGTCTTTATTTTCAAGTTATCGTGTCGTGATTTTACCAGTTCGGCCCACTTGGGAGAAGATTTTTCTCCATGTGGCCCCCGATCTAAAATGAGTTTGACACCCCTGATCTAGAATAAACGAGAAGGCGGCGCTTATAATATCACCAATACCGTATTTTTTGGAGTATAAGTCGCTCCGGAGTATAAGTCGCACCGGCCGAAAATGCATAATAAAGAAGGAAAAAAAAATATATATAAGTCGCACTGGAGTATAAGTCGCATTTTTTGGGGAAATGTATTTGATAAAACCCAACACCAAGAATAGACATTTGAAAGGCAATTTAAAATAAATAAAGAATAGTGAACAACAGGCTGTTTTACCGGATATGTACCGCTCCGTACAGCGGCGTTTTAAAAAGTCATTAATTTTACTTTTTGAAACCGATACCGATAATTTCCGATATTACATTTTAAAGCATTTATCGGACATCTCTAATTAAATTTCAATTTACACACACTTTATGTTACATTGGTATTCCAAAATATCGTTTATTTTATTCTCACAATTTAACCAACGCTTCCTGATGACAATTATTTTAATGTTTACAAATATGAAAAAAAAAGGAAAAGAACGGTTAAAAAGCTAGCTAGCTAGTAGCTTACTTGCTAACAACTAGCTTCAATTTTCACACACTTTGTTGTGTGGTATTCAAAAAAGTTTATTTTATTCTCAAAATTTCACAACACCTCCTTAATGATGTTTACAAATATGTAAGAAAAAGAAAAGAATGGCTAAATAGCTAGCTATAGCTAACTTGCTAACAACTATCGTGCCAGCAACCCATGTGGATACAATGTGATAGCATGGATGTATTGGTTGCTTAAATAGACATTTGTTAAAGTGCTAAATGTCAATATAATATATAAATGATAAAAGGTAGCAACAATTAAATTAAATTACCACATTTTTCGGAGTGTAAGTCGCTCCGGAGTATAAGTCGCACCGGCCGAAAATGCATAACAAAGAAGGAAAAAAAACATATATAAGTCGCATTGGAGTATAAGTCGCATTTTTTGGGGAAATGTATTTGATAAAAGCCAACACCAAGAATAGACATTTGAAAGGCAATTTAAAATAAATAAAGAATAGTGAACAACAGGCTGAATAAGTGTACGTTATATGAGGCATAAATAACCAACTGAGAACGTGCCTGGTATGTTAACGTAACATATTATGGTAAGAGTCATTCAAATAACTATAACATATAGAACATGCTATACGTTTACCAAACAATCTGTCACTCCTAATCGCTAAATGCCATGAAATCTTATACGTCTAGTCTCTTACTTGAATGAGCTAAATAATATTATTTGATATTTTGCGGTAATGTGTTAATAATTTCACACATAAGTCGCTCCTGAGTATAAGTCGCACCCCCGACCAAACTATGAAAAAAACTGCGACTTATAGTCCAAAAAATACGGTACCTGGTTAATATTCAGGTCACGAAATGTAAACGGAGTCTTGTTTGCGCTTTTTGGATGTTTTTTTAGAGGGCTTTATGGACTTCACATTGACTCCATTGTAAGCATACTTTTATTCATGGGTTAGAATGCATTAAAAAGAATACAACTTTCTTCTTGTCTCTCATAATGATTGTGAGCATTTTTATTATTGTGGTTGTAGTCTGCAGTGATGTACAAAACTGCACTATGAGGAATGTTTAACGTATTTTTCGGACTATAAGTCGCAGTTTTTTTCATAGTTTGGCCGGGGGTGCGACTTATACTCAGGAGCGACTTATGTGTGAAATTATTAACACATTACCGTAAAATATCAAATAATATTATTTAGCTCATCCACGTAAGAGACTAGACGTATAAGATTTCATGGGATTTAGTGATTAGTAGTGACAGATTGTTTGGTAAACGTATAGCATGTTCTATATGTTATAGTTATTTGAATGACTCTTACCATAATATGTTACGTTAACATACCAGGCACGTTCTCAGTTGGTTATTTATGCCTCATATAACGTATACTTATTCAGCCTGTTGTTCACTATTCTTGATTTATTTTAAATTGCCTTTCAAATGTCTTTTCTTGGTGTTGGCTTTTATCAAATACATTTCCCCAAAAAATGCGACTTATACTCCTGTGCGACTTATATGTTTTTTTCCTTCTTTATTATGCATTTTAGGCCAGTGCGACTTATACTCCGAAAAATACTGTAATAAGATTTGAATCTGAAAAAACTGAATAGAACAGCAGTCCCTCTTCCCGTCAAGCTTAAAAGTTTGCAGCTTTGTTCTATCGCAGAATTATTTATAATAAAAAAAACGACAAATTTTCAAGCATATTTTCAAGCATTATAATGGTTATTTATTATTGAAAATATCAATATTACAGTAGTATTGATCACTAGATGAGACTCAACCAGTCAGAGCCTGTGACTATGTGAGTGTTAGATTAGATTTAGATTTATTGGTCCCTGTTGGGGAAATTAATTTTCACTGCCGTACATTTCAACAATAAACATTACACATCACAAAACAAAAATAACAAAAAGACATCATACATGACCAACACATTTACAGGCTTGTCAGACAGGTCGGCCGGGCCTGCTGTTAAGGGCGGCTATAGCTGCAAGGATAGGGCTTTTCCTGAGGCGGGCCCTCCGGTATTTGATGGTTCTGTACCTGCGCCCTGATGGTAGTGGATTACAGGGCAGTAGTTCTCAAACCACCTCAGAAAAACACTTGACTCTCCAAGTACCCCCAAAATGACCACCATTAAAATACAGTAGCGCAGTAGGCCTAAGTATTCGTTTAGAAACAAGGTTTTAGTTGACATGTATATTTATTATTTTGGGCCACAGTAACGTTACACACAGTTTGAAAATAGGAAAATAAAACACTGTACTTTAATCAAGATATTATTTGGCCTACCACTAGATGGAGCCTGTGTACCACTAGTTTGAGAGAATTCTCATTATGTAAAAAAAAAAAAAAAAAAAAAAGTATTTAAAACGGTATTTTATGCTCTAGGGCAGGGATGTCAAACTCAAATACAGAGTGGGCCAAAATTTAAAACTGAACAAAGCCGCGGGCCAAGGTTGAACAAATTAACCTTTTAATAGGGACCCAAACAAGTTTTGCATTGAATATTGAACAAGCAAGGCTTATATAACTTTATAGTGACATGCAAAATCCAGTTTCAAATAATAATAATTCAAAAATATCAATGGCATATCAAATACAATTTAAATAAAAATTGAATGCCTCTTATTTGCAGCCTTCTGAGGTAAATATCAAAATAAACTTTTTCCACAGGCTAATAATAAATTTGAAAATAAAATAACAATAATGAATGAATCAAACAATCAAGCCTTGAAGTAGCAAGAGAAAGTGCATGAATAAAACGTTAATTATTGCTCAGTTTGCTACACTGATTTGCTTTAACACTGAATATGGCACAAGCAACGCTTATATAACTTAATAGTGCAAAATCAACTTTCAAAAAACAAACGAAAAAACAACGGTATATTAAATACAATTTTAATAAAAAATGGAATGCCTCTTTTCTATTTGCAGCCTTCTAAGGTAAATATCAACATTAACTTTTTCCACAGGCTAATAAATTTGAAAATAAAATAATGACTAAATCAACCATTCAGGCCATTTTACTGCTCAGTTTGCGACACACTGATCTAATCTGATCTGCCCAAGCCAGATACCTGCCATCTTTTCTGGGATGCCAGTTCATTAATGTCGGGGCTCAGGTGGGCGGGGTTTGGTGGTAGCGGGGGGTGTATAATGCAGCGTCCCGGAAGAGTTAGTGCTGCAAGGGGTTCTGGGTATTTGTTCTGTTGTGTTTATGTTGTGTTACGGTGCGGATGTTCTCCTGAAATGTGTTTGTCATTCTTGTTTGGTGTGGGTTCACAGTGTGGCGCATATTTGTAACAGTGTTAAAGTTGTTTATGCGTCCACCCTCAGTGTGACCTGTATGGTTGCTGATCAAGTATGCCTTGCATTCACTTATGTGTGTGTAGAAGCCGCATATATCATGTTTGTATGGAGGAAAAGCAGACGTGATGACAGGTTGTAGAGGATGCTAAAGGCAGTGCCTTTAAGGCACGCCCCCAATATTGTTGTCCGGGTGGAAATCGGGAGAAATTCGGGAGAATGGTTGCCCCGGGAGACTTTCGAGAGGGGCACTGAAAATCGGGAGGGTTGGCAAGTACGAGTATTAGCGGTGAATGCGGTGTTAAAGCGGCTGTATAATACCAGCGGGCCAGCTCTAATGTTAATTTGATATTGCCTCAAGGGCCAAGTGAAATTACACGGCGGGCCAAATTTGGCCCGCGGGCCAGAGTTTGACACCCATGCTCTAGGTATAGAATTATTCAATTCCATACGTAATTAATTTAGCAACTAACTGCAATAAAAAAGTTTACTGTACAATATTTTTGGCCCTCATACAGATGATATAGATCTAGGTATGCTATCTACACGTGTTCTAATCAGAAAATGGTGAAACTCACCTATAAACTACGGAAGTCAAAATATTTTTCAATGTAAAACTACAAGTTATGGGAAGTGCGATAGTCTTGAAAGGAGTCCAGTAATTGGACAATGTGCTTCTACTGCCACCCGGTGTTTGCTTCTAAAACGAGTACAACATCAATACAGTATTTGTATCGCGGTGTTCCTCCAAACGTCGCTGCAAGCTAAGACGAAGGGGTGATTGACATCTACGATCACATGTTTGACGTGAGTCCGAAACATGTACTTACTTTTACCCCGTGGAGGATGAAGATGACAGAATGGAGCAGGACGCCAAAACCTTGGAGAAGACTGCATTGAACACAAACAACATAGAAGAACTAAAAGACGGTCAACACACTTTTCTTCCGCAGGTGGTTTAGCTTAGTGTAATGAAAAGACCACGCCCACTGGGCGACCCGGAACCCACCAGGTGGCCAATTATATGCATACTAATTATTTGTTGTTGTTGTTGTTGTGGAAATCCTGTGCTTTTTGACCACTGAAAACATTAACAACAAATTCCTCAAATTTGATTCAATGTTATTGAAAAAAACCTTAAACCTTATTATACAAACTTACCGCTACCTGTTTTTGTGTATTTGGCATCTGCATAAGTCCTGAAAACTGGAAATCAAACCACCTTCCTTCATGCTTCTCTGGATATTGTCCCACATGGGACGTCAGTGGATATCTCCATGTATGGTCGAGGTTTACCAGACTACGTTCACACTGCAGGCCGAAGTGGCCCAATCTGGCCCAAATCTGATTTTTATGGCCCAAATTGGTTCTGGCCCAAATTATTGTAGCCCAAATTGGAGACCCAAGTTGTTGGCCCTAAACCCAAATTGTTTTGGCCCAAATCGGCCCAAATCAGACCAAATTGGTCCAAATCAGATTGTTTTTGGCTCAAATCGGTTTTGGTCCAAATAGGAGAGCCAGAGATTACAATAAAAAAACAGATACAATATTTCTCAGCTGCTTTATAGTTATGGTATTTGACGCCTCTGATTCATTATTAATTAGCATTATATCTATAAAACTATAAATATTATTATCATAAATAGAACACATTCTCACTTGACTGTGTTTCCTTCCATCAGTTTCTCACCTTTCTCTCCCTCTATTCTGTATTTATTTGCCAAGTTTTTTGGCCCAAATTGTTTTGGCCCAAATCGGCCCAAATCAGCCCAAATCGGCCTAAATTGGCCTAGTCAGATTGTTTTGGCCCAAAACCCAAATTGTTTTGGCCCAAAACCCAAATTGTTTTGGCCCAAATCAGCCCAAATTAGCCCAAATCGGCCCATATCAACCCAAAAACCGGCCCAAATTGGCCCAAATCAAATTGTTTGGGGCCCAAATTGGCCAAAATCGGATTGTTTTGGCACCAAATCAGCCCAAATCAGCCCAAATCGGCCCAAATCAGCCCAAATTGGCCCAAATCAGCCCAAATTGGCCCAAATCAGCAGAAATCCGCCCAAATTTGACCCAAATCAGCCCAAATCCGATTGTTTGGGGCCCAAATCAGATTGTTTTGGCCCAAATCAGATTGTTTTGGCCCAAATCGGCCCAAATCGGCCCAAATTGGTGCAAATCAGATTGTTTGGGAGCCAAATCGGAATGTTTTGGCCCAAATTGGATTGTTTTGGCCCAAATTGGATTGTTTTGGCCCAAATTGTTTTGGCCCAAATCGGTTCTGGCCCAAATTGTTTTGGTCCAAATTGTATTGTTTTGGCCCAAATCGGTCCCAATCTGCCCAAGTTTTCCCCAAATTGTTTGGGGCCCAAAATGGCCCAAATCAAATTGTTTGGGGCCCAAATCGGATTGTTTTCCCCCAAATCAGGCCAAATTTGGCCCAAATCAGATTGTTTGGGGCCCAAATCAGATTGTTTTGGCCCAAATCGGCCCAAAGTTGGCCCAAATCGGCCCATATTGGTCTAAATCAGATTATTTGGGGCCCAAATCAAATTGTTTTGGCCTATATCGGCCCAAAGTTGGCCCAAATCGGCCGAAATCCACCCAAGTTGGTCCAAATCAGATTGTTTGGGGCCCAAATCGGAATGTTTTGGCCCAAATTGTTTTGGCCCAAATCGGTTCTGGCCCAAATTGTTTTAGTCCAAATTGGAGAGCCAAGATTTTTGGCCCAAAACCCAAATAGTTTTGGGCCAAATCGGATTGTTTTGGCCCAAATCGATCCCAATCGGCCCAAATTTTCCCCAAATTGGCCCAAAACGGATTATGTTTGGCCAAACAATCCGATTTATGTTTGGCGCAAATC
>NC_084755.1:31881733-31894233 GCF_033978785.1 Entelurus aequoreus
CCAGTTTCTTTCGACATTTCAGATGCCTGGTTAGTGTCTTCACCCTTGGAATGTGAACTACAACCCCCACTCTTTTTCCTTATCAGTGTTGCGAGGGGCTTTTCCGTTTGAACGTCAGATCCACTAGAGTAGCCGATATGAATGTATTGGTTAAGTTGACCTCCTAAAGCAGGGGTTCCCAAACTACGGCCCGCGGGCCGGATCCGGCCCCCCAGCATCCAAAATCCGGCCCAAGGGAAGTCCCAAGTAAAAACTTTTTATTTTATTTTATTTATTTTTTATTTTTTTATTTATTTTATTTTATTTTATTTTATTTTTTTTATTTTTATTTTTTATCTTTCCTTTCTAATCCATTTTCTACCGCTTGTTACTTTAGGTGTCTCCTAGCCGCTCAGGCCAATCATACTGTCTAAAAATGAATTTTCCCATCGATAACGTGACAATGTTAAATGTTGATGAACATCAATGTTAATTGATGTTAAATGACAAAACGGAATATACAGCCCGGCCCCCGGCCAAATTTTTTTAACCCAATGCGGCCCCCGAGTCAAAAAGTTTGGGGACCCCTGTCCTAAAGCTTTAGTAAAACTTGAAAATATTCCAATTCTGTCTTGATGGTCCTTTTTACTCAGCATATATGTCATCGAAAGAACTTGGGATTGACCAGTAACTTAGATTCCCTGGGAGGAAGAGCTGGTCGATGCAACAATTTATAATTAATAATTATTATAATTGTTTTTTAAGAGTATGTGAAAATTCGACTCCCACCATGTTTACTTCCGTGACAACCTTCCTAAAGTATTTTAATCAATCAGAAATATCAAGCAGCTAAAAGTCAAACATGGATAAGTGTGGAGAGAGTGTTTTGCATTTTTCCCATCATCCCTTGTAATGGATTTAAATGGGTGTAGGTTAGATTTTTTTACGCTGAATGGACTTTTTTTTTTATAATACCCACAAAGTTCAAGGAGCACCATGTGTTGTATGTGACCATGTTTGTTGAATTTTTGTGCTGGTTGAACTTTTTTTCTTGCACCATGACTAGGGAAGGTTGTTTGGAGTGTGTCATATACGTCAATGCAGTGCATTCGACGTACTATGGACATTTTTTAAATAATATCCACAAAGTTCAATGAGCACCATGTGTTGTATGTGACCATGTTTGTTGAATTTTTGTGCTGGTTGAACTTTTTTTCTTGCACCATGACTAGGGAAGGTTGTTTGGAGTGTGTCATATACGTAAATGCAGTGCATTTGACGTACTATGGACATTTTTTTTGTAATATCCACAAAGTTCAATGAGTACCATGTGTTGTATGTGACCATGTTTGTTGAATTTTTGTGCTTGTTGACATTTTTTTCTTGCACCATGACTAGGGAAGGTTGTTTGGAGTGTGTCATATACGTAAATGCAGTGCATTCGACGTAAAATTCATTTCCATTGACTTGAGTTACTTTTGTTGGCCACAAATCAGCAACTATTAGACTGCTAGCAATTTGTATATCATATGAGGTGAGACAGGTGTAGTTCTGTGGCCCAAATTGATAACCCAGATGGGCTGCACTTGCCCCGCGGGCGTAGTTTGAACACCCCTGGTCTACAGTATTTCCTTCTGTTTAGTGCTTTCAACCGGAAGTACAAGTGCGGATTCATCTTCCAATCGTCCATAGCGTAACTACTTGTATGGATTTGTCATTCATCACTCCAAGCAGCGTTTGTAAGTTTTACAATATAACTACAACAATTCTTGCTTAATAAACCGTCCCATGTTTGATGTCTATAGGAGTGTTTTCATGTATATTTGTACATGCTATCTTAATGTAAGGAAGCTAGCCTTGTTAGCATGAGCAATGGCATTCTTTTTGTATTGTTTCCGTTTCATAAATTCACCAAAACGTCACTGTGACGTTATCGAGTCTGCTTGGGTGATTAAAGAGCTAGCTTGCGCATATAGAGGTTCAATGACGATGACTTCTGTTTTGTTTGATCAGCCGTTTTACTGCCGTGTTACAGACACCGTTTAGTTAATATATGAAAAAAACATGTTTTTCTTCAAAAAATATTGTGGGTCCGGCTTATATACCGGTGCGCTCTAAAGTCCGGAAAATACGGTCAGTCCCTGAATGGGCAAAAGTTGGTTGATGCTCACATTGAAGGATTAGAGGGCGACTCCTGGCTCATGACGTCCCCTCAGCTGCACTCTTGACACACGCAGCGAAGGCCTCCATCAGGTCTTTGCATGCCTCCGCCCCCTTCTCTGCCACACTGAAACAAAGCAAAATACATCATCAGCAATGTTCCCTCTAATTTTTCATGTGTGTGAGCAAACGCAGCCCATGTGAGCAACATCAGACGTGCACACTGTGGCTACACCAGCAGCACACCTGTCCCAAACCTGACTAAATAACAAGTTCAATCTCCATCCATCCATCCATTTTCTACCGCTTGTCCCTTTCGGGGTCGCGGGGGGTGCTGGAGCCTATCTCAGCTGCATTCGTGCGGAAGGCGGGGTACACCCTGGACAAGTCCCCACCTCATCGCAGGGCCAACACAGATAGACAGACAACATTCTCTTATTATTATAATCAAATGACAGCAGTCATTTCCATTTCTAATATAAGTGTCCACTTACAATGACAATAACAAAAAATATTGTTTTTCATGAACTGTGTACTTGTATTGTTTGTCTGGGTGGAGGTCCTGCTTTGGAAATAGTTTGTACCCCTTTCAGACATTGCATTTAGTTCCCATTAAAACATTCACATGTTGCACAATGAGATGTAAGCAGGGGATCATGTGTACAGTCCTGCAACTTCCTGTTTGTACGAAATATATTTTTATTAGTATTTATTTAATATACTAACAGCATTTCATGATTAATATTTATAAATTAAGATTCCTAATAAATGACACTAGAATAAGCACACATTTGATTGGTAAATCATAGTGTAACGACCTGGAATTACACTTTATGTGTGGTGTTGGAGTTGTCCGACTTTTTTGTGTGGCTGTAAACGCATCACTGGCTAAGTGCCATATGTGCATGTGTTGGCGCAAGTGAGAAAGAGCGAGCGGCTGCTGTTGATATAACAAAGTTGCTTTTGGTCTGGTTTGTACTGCAGAAAATGACCACTTTTGCTAGATATAATTTTTTTACTAATGTTTTGGTGATGTGTTTATGGCCGACAATAAAGAGTTTTGCTCAGTAAAGTGATGGATGGAATTCATGTCCTCAAAGCGTCTCGACAGACGTTACAATTTTTGAACAATGATGACGAAAACTGTTTTCTCTGTCGTGTCGAAAATTGTTATGCGCTTATTTTTTTATTTGATTTTGTGCGTGGCATAGATTTGCTGTGCGCAGAGGACGCTTGAGCAGTGCGCAATTGCACAGGCGCGCACCTTAGAGGGAACATTGAATTCATCAGGGATCACCAAATAAAATATGACAAAGGGACGACTGGTGAATAGATTTAAACAAAAATGAACATGATCAAGTTCTGTTGCTAAAAAAACAGTAGTGACGGGTCAAACCATTTTTAGTTATTAAAAACACTAACCTATTTATTATCAAACGTCCGGAATGGACTTATGCTGTCTTTAATCAGGTATTTTTTGGCAACACATAGTAGCCCCAGTAATACGTTAAGGTAAGCTCACAAGCTTACTGCTGAAGTTGAATGATGCGGACACGCTTGTTACTATACTTTCTAACACGCTTTTCTGCCTTAGAGACTTTGTATGTGTAAGTAATATGCAACTATAATTATTTGATACTTGTTTATATTGACAGATACCATTTTTAATCGGCAATATTGTTCAACGAATGTGTAGCTTGTGTGCTTAGCCGCTTGCTCTTAGTAGCCTATAGCTTACCATGTTTACCTTTTGTAAATGGCGTCACAAAAATGGGAGAAAAGACCAACATTGTGTGCTAATTGGGGGATTTTTAGATGGTAACTGGCTGATCAGCTTGGAGGACTGCTTGTATCGGTGATTTTAGATGCAAGCCAACAAGGTTAATTATGTATTCTTATTCATACACTTTTACATTTTCTTCTATTCAGACAATACTTTTTCCTAAATTCTATCCATTGTACCGATAATATTGTCTAAATCGGGAGCGTCCAAACCAAACTTCAATTTGACCCGCGAGACGGCGGCACAAGGTCAATTTAAAAAAAGCAATCTGGCCATGCTGGGTGTTTTCGTATGGTAAATGTAAATACCCAGGGGTTAATCAAAGGCAATTTGTTGTCATATCGTGACAATGTAATAAGAAAGTAACTTTTTTGATATCACAGGCACAGAAATTACTTATATGACCCACTCCAAACAACCTTTCCTAGTCAAGGTGCCGAAAAAAAAAAATTTAACCAGCACAAAAAGTCAACACATAACACAATCTGCTCACGGAACTTTGTGGATATTATTAAAAAAACAATAAAATAAAAAATAACCTCCCATCACTATAATAAAATTCTGAGTTTCACCAATTTAACTCCATTGCAAGGCATGATGGGAAAAATGCCAAACACTCTCCACACTTCTCCATCTTTGACTTTTAGCTGCTTGATATTTCTGTTTGATTACAAAGCTTTAAAGGGAGGTAGAAGTTGAACTTTCCCATACTCTTAGTATTCAATTATCAATAATTATTAATTATGTATACATTATATTATTATAATATGTCACAGGTGTCAAACTCAAGGCCCGGGGGCCAGATTTTTTTTTCTGACCTGGAAATTATATGTGTCAATAAAGTACTTCATATTTTCTCACGAAGTGTAATTGATTTTTTTTCATTTTGACAGAAAAAATATATGTACTGCTTGAAATTGCATACTTTTTCAACTTTAATAGTATCCAATATTGCACTAAATATTACAGTATATTATCATACTTTCCAAACATGTTTTTGTCTAAATAAAAATACTTAAATTTACAGCAAACTACCCATCAAATTAATAAAAAATGACAATACATTTTACGTTGTTCTTTACAGCATATTACTGTAAATTGAAAAAAATATATATTGTTTTTAGTGTTAAAATTGTGTTGACTGAGCTGCCAGTTTTTGACTGTAAAATCTACGGTTGTTGTTTTTAACGGTGTATTACTGTAAATGGAAAGACGCTACATTTGTTTTTACGGTAGAAAAAACTGGCAGCTAAGTTGCCAGAAAAAAAAAAAATTAACAATATAATGTTGTAAAAACCAATGTAAATTTAACACAAAAATTCTAGCAACTAAGCTGCCAGCTTTTCCCGTAAAACACCCCCCAAAAAACAGTGGTACTGTTTTTCCATTTACCGTAAAATGTTGTAAAAAAACAACAACAAACCCTATATTTTACAGTGAAATTTTGTAAATGTAAAGTTTTTACTGTAAAATCGGCAGTCTACTTAAAATAATTTATATAATTAATAATACAAATCCAGAGGCAAATTCATACATTATTCACTGTTACAAGCGGCCCTCTGATGGCAGCCATAACTGCCATGTGGCCCTCAATGAAAACCAGTTTGACAACGCTGTAATATGTAAACACACACGATCACTTTGCATGCACCCAATGCATACCCCCCAGTCAGAAAGTTTGGACACCCCTGGTCTACATAGAAGAAAAACTGAAAAGGATATTATCCCATACTTATTTTGTGTTGACCTATACAGTGTCTGATATCGATATTGGATCAAAGTGGATGGATTTAGAAATGTCGGTAAATGTTTTTTTTTTTGCAAGCAAATAATTTAGGACTCCATACTTGTTTTCAAAACACTTACAAAAAAGTGGGACCTCCAAAATGTACTGTGGGACCACAATTTTTATGACTTGATGGGGTCCCTGGGACCCCGTTTTTGAAAATTCCTAGCGCCAACACTATACAGCACGCTCTTATTTTCATGTACATAAGATGTGTGATTGTAAATAATGTTAATGAGATTAATCCATTATAAAATTCCCTTCAAGAAAAAAGTAACTTTTTAATTTAAAAAAAGCCTTTTACCCCCAAATTTTTTTTTGCAAGTAAATAATTTAGGACCGTATGGAGCCCTAAAGGGACATGGGGGAAATGTTTTTTTAAATTATTTTTTTTATTTTTTTATTTTTAAGACATGTATCTCGTGCGCACGAGAAACTTTTTATAAAGTTATAAAAAAAAAAAAATGCATAATTTTTTTTTTTTTAGACATGCATCTCGTGCGCACGAGAAACTTTCCCGTGCGCACGAGAAACTATCTTGTGCGCGCGAGAAACTTTTTATAAAGTTATTAAAAAATCAAAATACTAAAAAAAAATTATAATTTTTTATTTATTTTTTATTTTTTTAGACATGTATCTCGTACGCACGAGAACGTTTTTATAAAGTTATTAAAAAATACAAATAAAATAAATGTATACTTTTTTAAATTTTTTTTTTTTTCAAGACATATCTCGTGCGCACGAGAAACGTTTTATAAAGTTATAAAAAAAATTTTTTTTTTAAATGTATAATTTTTTTTTTTTTTTAGACATGTATCTCGTGCGCACGAGAAACTATCTTGTGCGCACGAGAAACTTTTTATAAAGTTATTAAAAAATCTAAATACTAAAAAAAATTATAATTTTATTTATTTATTTATTTTTTTTGGACATCTATCTCGTGCGCATGAGAAAGTTTCCCGTGCGCACGACATATATGTCTTAAAAAATTTTTTTTTTTAAATAATAAAAAAATTAAATTCCCCCATGTCCCTTTAGGGGCTCCGTACCCCATACTTGTTTTTTTGGGGTTGGGGGATATCCGACCAATATCTGATATTAATATTGGTTTGGGTTGGAAGGTCAGATGTAGGGACTTATTTAATCCAACAGATGGCGGATGCCCATTATGAAACACAAACACAGTGTCAATACAGCTATTGAGTGGGTCACACACTCACTCGCTAACAGATACATAAGAAACGCAAAGTTTGTGTTCCAGTTTTGTAACACATGGATTATTTTATCCCATATCAGGTGCGATACATTGACATTGTTGCTGAATGAAGATGCAAAGGGCCGGAAAAAAAAAATGAACGTGAAGAGAAATAAGAGAGCGAGCGAGAGAGAGAGATGGGAGATTATTTCTGGCTCTCATGCAGCAGCAAACAGGAGCCGACACTGCCAAAGTGCATTAGGGTGATGGAGCAAAAGGGAGAAAAAGTGGAGGCGGGGGGGCTCAGTGGGAGGAGTTATGAACACAGAAGGTCGTGTGTGTGTGTGTGTGTGTGTGTGTGGAGACCCATCTGCTCAGCAGGGCACCGATGAGGGAGGGAGGGACTTTGGTTGCGTGATGATGGAGCGCTGACAAGACACGCAGGTAGAGGAGGCTGAGCTTAGGAGGGTGGTGCAAGTGGGGGCGGGCGGGGGGGGGGGTCATCCTTCTATCCCTTAACAACCATATTTCAGCGGCAGGAGGAGTAAAAGCTCGTTCTGTAACGCAAACTCCCTCATAAAAATGATGACGTCGTTCCATTTGCAGACCTTTTGCTTTGTTTTCAGGGAG
Source organism: Entelurus aequoreus (assembly GCF_033978785.1). Lineage (NCBI taxonomy): Eukaryota > Metazoa > Chordata > Actinopteri > Syngnathiformes > Syngnathidae > Entelurus > Entelurus aequoreus. The sequence goes on from NC_084755.1 coordinate 31,889,267, forward strand.
AAAACCAACACAATGTGACAAAACTGAAAAAAAAAATAAAAAAAATGGAAAGGGCGTGACGTCACGTCGCTGCAGGGCGGCCTGGGCATGATGCAACACGCATCTGCTGGCTAAAGATTATCACTCAGCACTTCAGCATGCCAGCAGGCTGAGGGGGAAAATGGTGCATTCTGGGTCCTAACGCCGTCCATGAGGACATAATCCATGCCTCCCATGGAATACTTCCATGCGTACTTTATAAACGTGGATGCAAATGCAAAAGTGCAATATATTTATCTGTACAGTAATGTATTTATATATATCTGCACCTTGTTGCTCTATTATCCTGCACTACCACGAGCTAATGCAACAAAATTCCGTTCTTATCTGTACTGCAAAGTTCAAATTTGAATGACCATAAAAGGAAGTCGGGACCCGACAGGCAACCCACCACGTTGTGAGAAATAGATTTATCATGACACCGTGCATACACAACACTATAAGTTCCAATTAAAGACACATTCACATTCAACACTTTTTGAGTAAATTGCATTTCTGGACTGTGGTTGAAGTATGACACTTACATAAGAGGCTATTTTTAGCCCTTTCATTTGTCTTATTGTGTTTTGGGGCCTATGACCCATGTCAGTTAGCATCATTGAAGAGACAGCTGCACAGACTGGTTGTATTTACAAACCCTGTTTCCATATGAGTTGGGAAATTGTGTTAGATGTAAATATAAACGGAATACAATGATTTGCAAATCATTTTAAACCCATATTCAGTTGAATATGCTACAAAGACAAGATATTTGATGTTCAAACTGATAAACTTTTTTTTTTGTGCAAATAATCATTAACTTTAGAATTTGATGGCAGCAACACGTGACAAAGAAGTTGGGAAAGGTGGCAATAAATACTGATAAAGTTGAGGAATGCTCATCAAACACTTATTTGGAACATCCCACAGGTGAACAGGCAAATTGGGAACAGGTGGGTGCCATGATTGGGTATAAAAGTAGATTCCATGAAATGCTCAGTCATTCACAAACAAGGATGGGGCGAGGGTCACCACTTTGTCAACAAATGCGTGAGCAAATTGTTGAACAGTTTAAGAAAAACCTTTCTCAACCAGCTATTGCAAGGAATTTAGGGATTTCACCATCTACGCTCCGTAATATCATCAAAGGGTTCAGAGAATCTGGAGAAATCACTGCACGTAAGCAGCTAAGCCCGTGACCTTCCATCCCTCAGGCTGTACTGCATCAACAAGAGATATCAGTGTGTAAAGGATATCACCACATGGGCTCAGGAACACGTCAGAAACCCACTGTCAGTAACTACAGTTGGTCGCTACATCTGTAAGTGCAAGTTAAAACTCTCCTATGCAAGGCGAAAACCGTTTATCAACAACACCCAGAAACACCGTCGGCTTCGCATCTAAGATGGACTGATACAAAGTGGAAAAGTGTTCTGTGGTCTGACGAGTCCACATTTCAAATTGTTTTTGGAAACTGTGGACGTCTTGTCCTCCGGACCAAAGAGGAAAAGAACCATCCGGATTGTTATAGGCGCAAAGTTGAAAAGCCAGCATCTGTGATGGTATGGGGGTGTATTAGTGCCCAAGACATGGGTAACTTACACATCTGTGAAGGCGCCATTAATGCTGAAAGGTACATACAGCTTTTGGAGCAACATATGTTGCCATCCAAGCAACGTTACCATGGACGCCCCTGCTTATTTCAGCAAGACAATGCCAAGCCACGTGTTACATCAACGTGGCTTCATAGTAAAAGAGTGCGGGTACTAAACTGGCCTGCCTGTAGTCCAGACCTGTCTCCCATTGAAAATGTGTGGCGCATTATGAAGCCTAAAATAGCACAACAGAGACCCCCGGACTGTTGAACAACTTAAGCTGTACATCAAGCAAGAATGGGAAAGAATTCCACCTGAGAAGCTTCAAAAATGTGTCTCCTCAGTTCCCAAACATTTACTGAGTGTTGTTAAAAGGAAAGGCCATGTAACACAGTGGTAAAAATGCCCCTGTGACAACTTTTTTGCAATGTGTTGCTGCCATTAAATTCTAAGTTAATGATTATTTGCAAAATAAAATTAAGTTTCTCAATTTGAACATTAAATATCTTGTCTTTGCCGTCTATTCAATTGAATATAAGTTGAAAAGGATTTGCAAATCATTGTATTCTGTTTTTATTTACCATTTACACAAAGTGCCAACTTCACTGGTTTTGTATTAAATGAGCCTAAAATATGACTTATTTTATCTTTGTGGAAAATATTGGACACAGTGTGTTGTCAAGCTTATGAGATGCGATGCAAGTGTAAGCCACCGTGACACTATTTTCCATTTTTTAAACGTTTTTATTCTATTTTTTTTTTTTAATAATTGGCTGTGATGATAATGTAAATGCGGGATTTTTAATCACGACTATGTTGGATTTCTTATTATTATTGACACTGTTGTTTGACTACTTATGGATTTTTTTTGTGTCATGTTTGTGTGTCCTCTGTTGATTGCTGTTCTGGATGCTGTTTGGTTTGGAATTGTATTATTATTGTATTATTTTGTTGGATTAATTAATTTAAAAAAAATAAAAATAAACAAAAGTGTTGGTTTGGAATTGTATTATTATTGTATTATTTTGTTGGATTAATTAATTTTAAAAAATAAAAAATAAAAAATAAACAAAAGTGTTGGTTTGGAATTGTATTATTATTGTATTATTTTGTTGGATTAATTAATTTAAAAAAAGAAAGAAAAAAAGAAACAAAAATGTTGGTTTGGCATTGTATTATTATTGTATTATTTTGTTGGATTAATTAATTTAAAAAAATAAAAAATAAACAAAAGTGTTGGTTTGGAATTGTATTATTATTGTATTATTTTGTTGGATTAATTAATTAAAAAAAGAAAGAAAAAAAGAAACAAAAATGTTGGTTTGGCATTGTATTATTATTGTATTATTTTGTTGGATTAATTAATTAAAAAAATAAAAAATAAAAAATAAACAGAAGTGTTGGTTTGGAATTGTATTATTATTGTATTCTTTTGTTGGATTAATTAATTAAAAAAAAAGAAACAAAAAAGAAACAAAAATGTTGGTTTGGCATTGTATTATTATTGTATTATTTTGTTGGATTAATTAATTTAAAAAAAATAAAAAAAATAAAAAATAAACAGAAGTGTTGGTTTGGAATTGTATTATTATTGTATTATTTTGTTGGATTAATTAATTAAAAAAAAGAAACAAAAAAAGAAACAAAAATGTTGGTTTGGCATTGTATTATTATTTTATTATTTTGTTGGATTAATTCATTTAAAAAAAAGAAAGAAAAAAGAAACAAAAGTGCAGTATCTTATTGTGAACAGACTTACGTACTCCAAAAGTGGAAGGAAGTGCGTCTAACTAGTCTAACTAGTCTTATTTGCTAGTTAATCCTCTTAGCGATATTTGTGTGATGTCACACAGTTCATCATGGCGGCACAGTGACATGCATGCGTTTTACAGATGTGTGTGTGTGTGTGTGTGTGTGTGTGTGTGTGTGTGTGTGTGTGTGTGTGTGTGTGTGTGTGTGTGTGTGTGTGTGTGCGTGTGCGGGGGGATTACAGCGCGCGTGAGAGTCGATGACATCACCACGGAAGCCATCACGCCGTGTCCCGAGAGACAGAACTGGAAGGTCGTGTTACATGGTCATGGGACAAGGATGGTTGTTATGGCAACTCTCAGCTAACCTAGTCTGAATATCTATGTTTTTTTTTGTTTTTTGTTTATTAAATAAAATATGCATAATCACATCCGCACATCCGGTCATGGCGGAATCCGAGTGAGGCCGCCCCCATGTCTGGAACACAAGATGGCTGAATTATGGAGTTGGCCTTCTGGGACTGACATGCATAATGGATCAGGGAGCAGGTGCGGCGGCAACTAATAATGAAGAGCAGGGATACTCCACGCCATTGTTTTGGGGGCCACATTTGGAGAGAGTTAAGGGCCTGGGGGCCGGACTTCTCCTTTCACTATTAGTCTTGTTTTGTATATTCTGAAGAACCAGCAGGGGTCTTCAAACTCCTCCAGGCCAAGGACCAAGAAGGACCCTCTACTTACATAACTGGTCCTTAAGGTACCTTGTTATTGCGCAATACTAACCATGCTCAAATACCGGTATTGTGCCGCTAAAAGCCAGCTGGCAACTTGGGTGCTAATTGCTAGCTGGCAACTAGCGCTTTAAATGGCCCGCTGGCAAATAGGCTACTGATCGCGAGCTGGCGACGAGCCCGTTAATGGCGAGCTGACAACTAGGGTGCTGTTCACTAGCTGGGAACAGGGGCGCTAATCACCAGCTGACAACTAGCGCACTAATCGCTAGCTGGCATCTAATGTGCCAATTGCTAGCTGACAATGTATGTATACTTATATACATACATACAGCTATGATTGACATATTTATACATATACATACATACACATATATACATACATATATACACATTAAAAATGCACTAACACACACATGCACACGCACACACAAACAGATTTTACATTTACACACATACATTTTCACATATATATACACACATACTGTATATACACATACATATTCTTATACACACACATACTGTATATACATATATACACAAATATTTATGTGTATATACATATATATATATATATATATATATATATATAGTATATACACGTATCTACACATACACGTATGTACACATACATATATATATATATATATATATATACATATATATATATATATATATATATACATATATATATATATATATATATATATACATATATACATATATATATATATATATATATACATATACATATATATATATATATATATATATATATATATATATATATATATAGTATATACACATATGTACACATACATATATATATTATGTATTCATACATTTACACACATACACATTTATACATGTATAGT
>NC_084755.1:31899233-31989233 GCF_033978785.1 Entelurus aequoreus
ACCTTTTAAATTCCTTCCTCTTCTTTCCTGACAATTTAAACCAATGTTCAAGTAAATTTATATTTTATTGTAAAGAATAATAAATACATTTTAATTTAATTCTTCATTTTAGCTTCTGTTTTTTCGACGAAGAATATTTGTGAAATATTTCTTCAAACTTATTATGATTAAAATTCAAAAAAAATTATTCTGGCAAATCTAGAAAATCTGTAGAATCAAATTTAAATCTTATTTCAAAGTCTTTTGAATTTCTTTGAAAAATTTTGTTCTGGAAAATCTAGAAGAAATAATGATTTGTCTGTTAGAAATATAGCTTGGTCCAATTTGTTGTATATTCTAACAAAGTGCAGATTGGATTTTAACCTCTTTAAAACATGTCATCAAAATTCTAAAATTAATCTTAATCAGGAAAAATTACTAATGATGTTCCATAAATTATTATTTTTAATTTTTTCAAAAAGATTCGAATTAGCTAGTTTTTCTCTTCTTTTTTTCGGTTGAATTTTGAATTTTAAAGAGTCGAAATTGAAGATAGACTGTGTTTCAAATGTAATTGTAATTTTTTTGTGTTTTCTCCTCTTTTAAACCATTCAATTAAGTGTAAATATCATTAATTATTAATAATAACATAGAGTTAAAGGTAAATTGAGCAAATTGGCTATTTCTGGCAATTTATTTAAGTGTGTATCAAACTGGTAGCCCTTCGCATTAATCAGTACCCAAGAAGTAGCTCTTGGTTTCAAAAAGGTTGGTGACCCCTGCACCAAAGTATTTAAAATCGGTACTGTTGAGTAGCGGTATCGATTCCCAGGTATCGGGAATAGGTACCGTATCGGTTCAAATGTGAACGGTACCCATCCCTACTTCTGCTAGCTAACAATCCAACAGGCAAAAAAGTGCTTTTTAGTTGCTGTTGTAGAATCCAGGTTAATACTGTCAAGCTTTTATTTTGAAGCTTCCTTTGCACTGAGCAGGAAGTTATTCTTAACGCCGTGTAACGAGACAGTAGATACGTTGCTGTTGCCAATTCACGTTAAAGTTAAAGTGCCAATGATTGTCACACACTTGTTTAGCAATGACAAAGTTTTACAACACACGTTGACATAAACTGACATTTTTTTCAACAAAATTATCCTTTTAGGTCTTCTATGTCGACTTAAGTAGGCACTTTTTTAGCAGTGTTGGGTTAGTTACTGAGAACCAGTAACTAGTTACAGTTACTAGTTAATTTATTTCAAAAGTAACTCAGTTAGTTACACCAAAAAGTAATGTGTTACTGTGCAAAGTAACTATTTAGTTACTTATATATATATATATATATATATATATATATATATATATATATATATATATATATATATATATATATATATATATATATATATATATATATATATATATATTTTTTTTTTTTTAATTATTATTATTATTTTTTTTTTTTTTTAAGGCCCCCTTTAATGCCCTTTTAGCCTTCATTTCAGTACTGTTATTGCAGTGGAGAATAATACAATGTGTTGATCAACTTGACATGCATTTGCATCACTGAACTCTGCTAAGCAATGTGGTCTACATACAACACACAAAGACAAAGATATTTTTCAAAGGGCCAATTTATTTCAGGCCAGAACAAATTGACAAAACTATTCTAAATAGCTGCAACATAACATACATGTCAAGACTTGGTCCTTGGCGTGGTTTGTTCTCCCAGAAGGCAACGGAAAATTGGCGCGTGCGAGACGTGAATTTAAATACATGTTTATTTTTAATTAATCAAAAAGGTGCAAACAAAAGGCGCTCACAGCGGAGGTAACAAACTTGGCTATACAAAACAAAGGACTTGCAGAGGGGCACAAACACTATTAAACAAAAACTTACTTGGCATGAGAAGAGGGGATCATGGATCATAAGGATGTGTCGAGAGTGTGGAGCATGAATGTGATGTCGCCAGAAAGACCAACAGAAAATGAAAAGCTTAAATAACACAGACATGATTAACAACAGGTGTGTGAGTCAAAATGTGAAACAGGTGCGTGACAGGACAGGTGGAAACTAATGGGTTGCTATGGAAACAAACAAACAAGGAAGTGCAACCAGGAACTAAAAGGAGTCCAAAAAACAAACAGCACATGGCCAAAACAAAAACATGATCAACAGACATGACAATACATAAGTAGCAAACAGCATAATAACCACATAGCTGTAAACCAAGGAAGGCACACACTACATACACAAAGCCTAACCAGGCGTTTTTTTCACTCAAGGAATTCTGAAATAAAATCATGTCTGAAGCCCAGAACACTCTACACATTTCCCCAGTTTTAGTTTAGAGATAAGGAAAGATTGGCCTGGCCCACTAGCATCCCTCTTTATGTTTGTGAACTTTATAGTCTATACATTTAGAGTGATGTGATAATCAAACACTCTAGAAGTCTAGAATGAAAGAGTATATAAGAGAATTGACCGAGTGTGTGTACCTTCAGTGCTGAACGATGAGCAGAGGCAGATGCCTCGTTAAAATCCAGCCGCTGTTGCTTAGGAGGTGAAGTGTGTCTCTCTTCACTAGCTTCGTCTAGGCATGTTGCTTTTGTAGCTGTTTCAGCAGATTTGAATTGCTAGGATAGGATCTTTGATCCAAGACACAACATTACATTTAACTAAAATGTTATTTTCTTTGTGGTCGACAAAAGAAAAGTAGTGAGAATATCTCCATGTTAAGAAACCCGACTTCTGGCTCCGCCATGATGTAAACACAGACACGCCCCCTCCCACACACACACACACACACACACACACACACACACACACACACACACACACACACACACACACACACACACACACACACACACACACACACACACACACACACACACACACACACACACACACACACACACTCCAATAAAACACTCAGATCTTCTCAGTTTCTAGCCGATACTACATAAAAAAATAACGTAAAATAACGCAGTAACGGTAACGGAGTTACTGAATATAAAAAATAACGGGTTAGATTACTATTTACCGCCGAAAGTAACGGCGTTACAGTAACACGTTACAAAGTAACACTGCTTTTTAGTAATAATAAGACGCGGTGGATCTGGACTTGATGATTCGGTCGACGTAAGCGGGACTGACTTAAACGTGGTTCCACTGCACGTGGAGACAATATGCATGTCTAAATGTCACAATGTCATCAACTGAATGAGTTATTAGGAGCCTTTTTGCTTATTGTGCAATCCCAGTGCAAAGCAGCAGGTGTCGGGCGGAGCAGTAAGTTGATATACAGCTGAGACGTGTCATGTTCCCTGCACACACGGTCTCATACCGACATGCCACAAGTGGTGACTTTTCCCTAAAGGTGCCGTCTATAAATACACAGGAAGCTCGCGTATTGATTACAAGGGACCGTCACGTTTGACGGGTGTTGGTGTCAAAGTTCATATGTATCACTCACATGCCGAGACTTAAATACTTTGACCTAAGTCATCCTTATATTAAGTTAAGTGAAATGCAGTTTTCAATAAAAGGCTTTGGAATACAATAAAATGTAGTAACATTTGGGGGGGAAATATAAAAATTAAATAAAACAATCTGCTGAACAAGTGTTTTTTTTGTTGGCCAACACTTATTTGACAAAATACATTGATAGTTTACACTTTATCATGGACATCCTATTGAAGACCTTTTATGACGAGTACTGTAGTCGAGTAAAAGTACTGCAACTGAGAAGTACAGTCGTCAGATCATGTAAAAAAACACCACAAAGGCAATAAAACTGTCATTTCAAATATTTTATACAAGACTGAAGCTCATCCAAATCTAATAAAAACAAAAAAACTGCCTGTCAGATGTTTTGGATCAAGTGTTTTTTTTGTTGTCCAACACTTATTTGACAAAATACACTGAGATTACACTTTATGGGCAAATAATAACCTATAATATATATAATAATAATAATAATAATATTAATAATACTAATAATAATATTAATAATAATAAATAATAATACATAATAATAAATAATAATAAAAAATAATAAACAATAATAAATAATAATATTAATAATAATAAATAATAACCTATAATATATAATAATAACTCTAACCCTGTGGAAAACCTTTTATGACGAGTATTGTAGTCGAGTAAAAGTACTGCAACTGAGAAGTACAGTTGTCAGATCATGTAAAAAACACCACAAAGGCAATAAAACTGTCATTTCAAATATTTCATACAAGACTGAAGCTCATCCAAATCTAATAAAAAAATAAAAAAAACTGCCTGTCAGATGTTTTGGATCAAATGTTTTTTTTTGTTGGCCAACACTTATTTGACAAAATACACTGAGATTACACTTTATGGACAAATAATAACCTATAATATATAAATAATAATAATAATAATAATAATAACATTAATAATATTGATAATAATAAATAATAATACATAATAATAATACATAATAATAATACATAACAATAAATAATAATAATAATAATATTAATATTAACAATCATTAATAATAATAATAGTAATAATAATAATAATAAATAATAACCTGTAATATATAATAATAACTCTAACCCCGTGGAAGACCTTTTATGACGAGTACTGTAGTCGAGTAAAAGTACTGCAACTGAGAAGTACAGTTGTGGGATCATGTAAAAAAACACCACAAAGGCAATAAAACTGTCATTTCAAATATTTCATACAAGACTGAAGATCATCCAAATCTAATAAAAACCAAAAAACTGCCTGTCAGATGTTTTGGATCAAGTGTTTTTTTTGTTGGTCAACACTTATTTGACAAAATACACTGAGATTACACTTTATGGACAAATAATAACCTATAATATATATAATAATAATATTATTAATATTAATAACAATATTAATAATAATAAATAATAATACATAATAATAAATAATAATAATAATAATAATATTAATAATAATACATAATAACCTATAATATATAATAATAACTCTAACCCTGTGGAAGACCTTTTATGACGAGTATTGTAGTCGAGTAAAAGTACTGCAACTGAGAAGTACAGTTGTCAGATCATGTAAAAAAAACACCACAAAGGCAATAAAACTGTCATTTCAAATATTTCATACAAGACAGAAGCTCATCCAAATCTAATAAAAAAACAACAAAAAACTGCCTGTCAGATGTTTTGGATCAAGTGTTTTTTTTTGTTGGCCAACACTTATTTGACAAAATACACTGAGATTACACTTTATGGACAAATAATAACCTATAATATATAAATAATAATATTAATAATATTAATATTAATATTAATAATACTAAATAATAATAAATAATAATAAATAATAATAAATAATAATAAATAATAATAATAATAATAATAATAAATAAATAATAACCTATAATATATCATAATAACTCTAACCCTGTGGAAGACCTTTTATGACGAGTACTGTAGTCGAGTAAAAGTACTTCAATTGAGAAGTACAGTCGTCAGATCCTGTAAAAAAAACAAAAAAACACCACGAAGGCAATAAAACTGTCAAGTCAAATATTCCGTACAATACCGAAGATCATTAATCAATCAAGCGTAAACCCACACTTTGTGCGGCCACGCCCACCAGTCTTATCTGGCGCCGACACACTCCCACGGAGACTTTATCACCACCCAACACAACACTCAGGCTGGAGCACACTGGCATTGTTTGCGGGGAACATTCAAGCGCTTCAAAATGTCAAATGGGGCAAAACAAAAATGAACAAATAAACAAATAAGTATTTAAACAATGACTTTATTCATTTTATTATTACCTAAAAATGTACTGTCGTTGATTAGATATAATTTGAATTAAATACATACATGTGTTAATAAATGTATCCTTGATTAGTTCAATGTAAAAACACATGCAATTAATTATTTTATAACTTAATTGATTATTAATCTAATTAATTATTTCATGATTTAGGTCATTATTTAATGTTTTAATTAGCTTGTGGGGCGGGGGGGGCGTGGCCTGCGGACCTGCAGCGAAGCGGGGTGTGTCAGGACCGATTAGTGACAGGTGACAGAGCGAGAGAGACTTTAACATGGCTGAAAAGCCCAAGAAGGACAACTTATTGAAAACTAAATCATTGTTCACAAAGATGAACACGGCTGTCATGTCCGTCATTGGTGGTCCAGAGAACCCGGAGGAGTAAGACCTCCACATAGCTATTTCATGATTTAATTATTTCGTAAACCTGTGTGTCGGTGCTTCATGAATTTATCACCCGTCAAAGTCAACGGGTGGATCATAACACCTACTTTATTTATTTTTTTAAATAACTTGTACATTTGTGAAAATGAAAATAAAAAAGGGTGTTGTCATTGGGCTGTAACATAACAAAATGTGGGGAAAAGTGACGCGCTGTGAATACTTTTCGGATACACTGTAAATATACACTGTACATAGGACATGTGCCCATCTTGTTAGGCGCTACCTTTAGCATTTTAGCATTTTGTAAAAATGACGTTTAGCAATTCAGGAAATGTCTATTGAAGCAAACACCATTTCCATGTTATCTCATTGTATACACACATGTTGCTAGCATGATAGCTGTTAGCAAACTAGCCGCAAGCGCTGTTAGCACTTATTTTCTTTTCATTTTTTTTTACCATTCAACATTTTTGTTGTTATTAGGGTGTGTTGTCTGTTAAATTGTGGGAATAAAAATGAATTCATTCGATTTTGGAATACGATTGTTACATAACAAAATGGGGGAAAAGTGAAGCACTGCCAATACTTTCCAGATACACTGCAAGACGAGTACTATGTACATACTATGTACTATGTACATACTATGTACTATGTACATAGTACCTGTCTTGCTAGGTCCTAGCGTTAGTATTTTGCATATCACATGGACATTTGAAATGACTGTGGAAGCAAAAAGGTTATCACAATGAATCCACACAGGTTGTTAGCTGTTTAGCTACTAGCATCGTTAGCAGTTCCTGTTTTTTCTTTTTTTTTTTTGTTTTTTTAAACACATTTGCAAATATAAAAAAGACCAAAAACATTTTTGTGTTTTCATTAGGGATTGTTTTTTGTTACGTTTTTGAGAATAAAACTAAAGTAATTCAATTTTGGAATACAACTGTAGTATTACAAAATGTGGATAAAGTTAAGCACTATATTAATACTTTCCAGATACACTGTACATAGGAATTTATGTATGTTGCACTCAACTTTTTTTTTAGCTCATTTAATTTAATTTTTGCTACCTTTATCATTTATATATTATATTGACATTTAGCACTTTAACAAATGTCTATTTAAGCAACCAATACATCCATGCTATCACATTGTATCCACGTGGGTTGCTAGCACGATAGTTGTTAGCAAGTTAGCTATAGCTAGCTATTTAGTCACACCTTTCTTTTTCTTACATATTTGTAAACATCATTAAGGCGGTGTTGTGAAATTTTGAGAAAAAAATAAACTTTTTTGAATACCACTGTAACACAACAAAGTGTGTGAAAATGTAAGCTAGTTGTTAGCAAGTAAGCTATTAGCTAGCTAGCTTTTTAACCGTTCTTTTCCTTTTTTTTTCATATTTGTAAACATTAAAAAAATTGTCATCAGGAGAAGTTGGTTAAATTGTGAGAATAAAATAAACGATATTTTGGAATACCGATGTAACATAAAGTGTGTGGAAATTGAAACACTCAGAAAACTTTATGACTTAATTAGAGATGTCGATAAATGCTTTAAAATGTAATATCGGAAATTATCGGTATCGGTTTCAAAAAGTAAAATTAATGACTTTTTAAAACGCCGCTGTATGGAGCGGTACATATCCGGTAAAACACGGACGTAGGGCATACCTGCCAACCCTCCCGATTCTCCTGGGAGACTCCCGAATTTCAGTGCCCCTCCCGAAAATCTCCCGGGGCAACCATTCTCCCGAATTTCTCCCGATTTTTGTATTTGTCAGGTACAAAACTTTACCTTACTGGCCTATATAAATCAACCATTTATAAATACACATTAGTAGGCTAAATGAACCTCTTCAACATAACATTAATAATATATACAAACTATGCAAATATATAAAAGGTAAGCTTTTAGTTAATTTAATTTTTTATTTTATTTTGTTTGCAATTGTTTTTTAATCTTCATTATTTACTTCAAGTTATTACAGTATGTCTCTATATACATACATATATATATATATATATATATATATATATATATATATATATATATATATATATATATATATATATATATATATATATATATATATATATATATATATATATATATATATATATATATATATTTATTTTTATTTTATTTTTTTCATTCATCTTGGCCAATTTCTTACTTGTTTCTTACTACTTTCTTTCTTGTTATTACATATGTTGGCCAGAGGGGGAGCACTTCACATTTTTACACACACTTGTTATTTCATATGTTGACCAGAGGGGGAGCACTTTTAAAATCCCTCCTTTTTGGGACCACCTTAATTTCGATAGATTTCACCACCAGGGGTGCAAATGAGACATTCTCTATGATGGTTTTCCGTATTGGGACCATGATTTCGGTCCTAACTTTGTTCACCGGTCCTCATATGGAAGGTACTTTTTCTTGTTGATACCTCAAGAAGGGTAGAAATACAAGAACACACACACACACACACACACACACACACACACACACAAACACACACACACACACACACGCACACACACGCACACACACACACACACACTCTTGTATTTGTTACCTTCTTGAGACCTCCGAAAAATGCCTCCCTCTTTAGGACCACCCTTTCTCGATATATAAAGATTTGTATTTACAACATTAATAATATTTATAAATGGTTGATTTATATAGGCTAGTAAGGTAAAGTTGTGTACTTGTCAGGTACAAAACTTTACCTTACTAGCTTATATAAATCAACCATTTATAAATACACATTAGTAGGCTAAATGAACCTCTTCAAATATATAAAAAGGTAAGCTTTTAGTTAATTGTATTTTTTTAATCTTCATTATTTACTTCAAGTTATTACAGTATGTCTCTATATACATATGTATTTATTTTGTTAAATTAATTTTGGCCAAAGGGGGCACATTTCAATTTCTTACTTGTTTCTTATGTTTCTTACTTTCTTTTATGTTATTACATATGTTGGCCAGAGGGGGAGCACTTCACATTTTTACACACACTTGTTATTTCATATGTTGACCAGAGGGGGAGCACTTTTAAAAATCCCTCCTTTTTGGGACCACCCTAATTTTCATAGATTTCACCACCAGGGGTGCAAATGAGACATTCTCTATTAGTTAATTGTATTTTTTATTTTATTTTGTTTGCAATTGTTATTTAATCTTCTTTATTTACTTCAAGTTAATACAGTATGTCTCTGTATACATATTTATTTTATTCTTTTTTTATTCATCTTGGCCAAAGGGGGCGCATTTCAATTTATTACTTGTTTCTTACTACTTTCATTCTTGTTATTACATATGTTGGCCAGAGGGGGAGCACTTCGCATTTTTACACACACTTGTTATTTCATATGTTGACCAGAGGGGGGGCACTTTTAAAATCACTCCTTTTTGGGACCACCCTAATTTTGATAGATTTCACCACCAGGGGTGCAAACGAGACATTCTCTATTAGTTAATTTTATTTTTTATTTTATTTTGTTTGCAATTGTTTTTTAATCTTCATTATTTACTTCAAGTTATTACAGTATGTCTCTATATACATATTTATTTTATTCTTTTTTATTCATCTTGGCCAAAGGGGGCGCATTTCAATTTATTACTTGTTTCTTACTACTTTCATTCTTGTTATTACATATGTTGGCCAGAGGGGGAGCACTTCACACTTTCACACACACTTGTTATTTCATATGTTGACCAGAGGAGGAGCACTTTTAAAAGCCCTCCTTTTTGGGACCACCTTAATTTCGATAGATTTCACCACCAGGGGTGCAAATGAGACATTATCTATGATGGTTTTCCGCATTGGGACCATGATTTCGGTCCTAACTTTGTTCACCAGTCCTCATATGGAAGGTACTTTTTCTTGTTGATATCTCAAGAAGGGTAGAAATACAAGAACACACACACACACACACACACACACACACACACACGTTGTTGTGTGTTGAACCACTGTATTGCGATGCATGCAGATGTGCACGCATTACGTCATCTCTTGCCCGGCTGCACACTTTAGGTATCCAGTCGAGATGACGCGTACCAAAAAAAACACAAAGCACGGTGCAACGAAACAAACGAGCATAACGAGCCAACGCAAGGCATTCTGGGAAGAGGAGGCGAGTGACGTAGGCAGATTCCCAGCCTTCATCCGAGCGTACGGACGGACGCCGCACCTCACCCTGCTGTCGCACACCATTAATCCCCAAGTCATTGTCCGGGACTCTGGGAACCCCAAGTTTTTGTAGCCTTTACCCCCACGACTGTGCCAACATGTCACATTCAGTTAGACGTTAGCGCCACATTTATGGCGGCTTTCAGCTCCAATCGCATCGTCCTCCATTTTAACATGGCCGATTTTAGGACATAGGAACTAAACCTTGACAAATAAGTACTTTTATATAAAACTACATTTCATAACATACCACATCTTGTCTCTTTCGGGGTCGTCATAATAAATACAAAATTCATAGTTTCACACCCAACTATTTGCGACTTACCATTTGTCCAGGTCGGCCTTGATGCTGGCACAGGCGGCAGGAACCGGGGCCTCGGCGGGAGCGGCGGTCTCGGAGTCCGACATGGTCACGGGGCCGGGGTCGAGTGCGAGGTGCGAGTCGGGTTCCTGTCCTCCAAACGTCAGCCTGCCGATCCAAGCGCCACCGACGGAGACAGAGAAGGACGGGGAGACGTGAGGAATGTGAGTAAGTGGAAGGGGAGGGCGCCACCGGAGGAGGTGGGAGGAGATAAAACACGTGAGATGATAGCGCGGGTCAGGGTGGGCGGGGGCAAGGGGGTAAGGGGTAAAGGTCACCGACCCTTATGTTGCGAGGACCATGATAGGCAAACGCTTTTGGATGGGACTTTAACTGTTTTCCATCTGGTTTGATGGATCTACTTAGACCTGCAAAACTGAAAGCTGCATCGAAAGTTCCACTCTTGAAGTGTGTGTGTGTGTGTGTGTGTGTGTGTGTGTGTGTGTGTGTGTGTGTGTGTGTGTGTGTGTGTGTGTGTGTGTGTGTGTGTGTGTGTGTGTGTGTGTGTGTGTGTGCTGGAATCTCCTGGCACCTCCAGCAGCATCTGCATGTGGTGGTGCGCCCCCAAGTGGCAGCTTTCTGCAGTCACAGCACATATGACCTGTCATGCAGCCACACAAAGTACAGACACCACAGAATGCCCATCTCATCCATCCATTTTCTACCGCTTGTCCCTTTTGGGGGTGGCGGGGGAGGGTGCTGGAGCCTATCTCAGCTGCATTCGGGCGGAAGGCGGGGTACACCCTGGACAAGTCGCCACCTCATCGCAGGGCCAACACAGATAGACAGACAACATTCACACTCACATTCACACACTAGGGCAGGGGTCGGCAACCCAAAATGTTGAAAGAGCCATATTGGACCAAAAATACAAAAAAAAATCTGTCTGGAGCCGCAAAAAATTAAAAGCCATATTATATGTGTCATGAGATATAAATTTAATGAAGATGACTTAAAGGAAACTAAATGAGCTCAAATATAGCTACAAATGAGGCATAATGATGCAATATGTACATATAGCTAGCCTAAATAGCATGTTAGCATCGATTAGCTTGCAGTCATGCAGTGACCAAATATGTCTGATTAGCACTCCACACAAGTCAATAACATCAACAAAACTCACCTTTGTGCACTCATGCACAACGTTAAAAGTTTGGTGGACAAAATGAGACAGAAAAAGAAGTGGCATAAAACACGTCCTAGAAAGTCGGAGAAATGTATACATGTAAACAAACTACACGGTGAGTTCAAGGACCGCCAAAATTAGTAGGACAAAATGGCGCTCGCCAAATACTCGAATGAGTGAAGCATATTTAATATAAACAGCGTGATTTATAACAATTAGGGAGGTTTGTGTCATGTTTGTCCTCCTACAGAAACCATACTAAAACAAAAAAATAGATTTTTTTCCCCCTCATCTTTTTCCATTCTTCATACATTTTTGAAAAATCTCCAGAGAGCCACTAGGGTGGCGCTAAAGAGCCGCATGCGGCTCTAGAGCCGCGGGTTGCCGACCCCCGCACTAGGGCATACTTGACAACCTTGAGACCTCCAATATCGGGAGGTGGGGGGTAGGGGTGGGGGGTAGGGGGCTTGGTCGGGGGTGGGGGGGTGGTTGGGGGCGGGGGGCGTGGTTGGGGGCGTGGTTATTTACAGCTAGAATTCACCAACTCGAGTATTTCATATATATATTTCATATATATATATATATATGTATGAAATACTTGACTTTCAGTGAATTCTAGCTATATATATATATATATATATATATATATATATATATATATATATATATATATATATATATATATATATATATATATATATATATATATATATATATATATATTTATTTTATTTACATAAAAGAAATACTTCAATTTCAGTGTTCCGGTGGCTATCCATTAGATGGCAGTATTGTCCTGTTTAACTTCTCCGTTCATGATGAGTACATCATTTCGGCCACCGTGTTCAATGGAGAAGTCTGTTCTACATATTTACAGGCAACATACACCTTCCCCTTCGAACTGTCCTGGATGAACTGAAATTCTTGTTTCCATTCGTTTGAATTCGTTAGGCAAGCTGTTTATATTGTGGGAAAGCCGACGTGAGAACAGGCTGTCCCCACTCAGTCTCAGGTCCGCATTGAGCTGGAGGGGGCGTGGCCTCCAGCTCCGGCTGAATACCGGGAGTTTGTCGGGAGAAAATCTCTGCCGGGAGGTTGTCGGGAGAGGCGCTGAATACCGGGATTCTCCCGCTAAAAACGGGAGGGTTGGCAAGTATGCACTAGGGACCATTTAGTGTCGCCAATCAACCTATCCCCAGGTGCATGTCTTTGGAGGTGGGAGGAAGCCGGAGTACCCGGGGGGAACCCACGCAGTCACAGGGAGAACATGCAAACTCCACACAGAAAGATACCGAGCCCGGGATTGAACTCAGGATCTTCGTATTGTGAGGCACATGCACTAAACCAGGGGTTGGCAACCCGCGGCTCTAGAGCCGCATGCAGCTCTTTAGTCTGGAGCTTTTTAAAAAATGTATGAAAAATGGAAAAAGAAGAGGGGAAAAAAAATAAAAATTGTTTTAATATGGTTTCTGTAGGAGGACAAACATGACACAAACCTCCTTAATTGTTAAAAAGCACACTGTCAGCTTCACTGATTCGAATATGTGTCGAGCGCCGTTTTGTCCTACTAATTTTGGCGGTCCTTGAACTCACCGTAGTTTGTTTACATGTATAACTTTCTCCGACTTTCTAGGACGTGTTTTACGTCACTTCTTTTTCGGTCTCATTTTGTCCACCAAACTTTTAATGTTGCGCGTGAATGCACAAAGGTGAGTTTTGTTGATGTTATTGACTTGTGTGGAGTGCTAATCGGGCATATTTGGTCACTGCATGACTGCAAGCTAATCGATGCTAACATGCTATTTAGGCTAGCTATATGTACGTATTGCATCTTTATGCCTCATTTGTAGCTATATTTGAGGCCATTTAGTTTCCTTTAAGTCCTCTTAATTGTATTTATATCTCATGACACACTATCTGTATGTAATATGGCTTTTATTTTTTGCGGCTCCAGACAGATTTGTTTTTGTATTTTTGGTCCAATATGGCTCTTTCAACATTTTGGGTTGCCGACCCCTGCACTAACCCCTGTGCCACCATGCTGCCCCACCACAGAATGAACGGCAGTAATTTAACCTTGTCCAAGTATTTGCTACCGGACTAGTGTTTCTAGGGTTGTACTAGTGTTGTCCATGATACTAATATTTTGGTACCGGTACCAAAATTATTTCGGTACTTTTCTAAATAATGGGGACCACAAAATTTTTTTTATTATTGGCTTTATTTTAAACAAAAAATCTTAGGGTACATTAAACATATGTTTATTATTGCAATGTTGTCCTTAAATAAAATAGTGAACATACTAGACAACTTGTCTTTTAGTAGTAAGTAAACAAACAAAGGCTCCTAATTAGTCTGCTGACGTATGCAGTAACATATTGTGTCATTTATCATTCTGTTATTTTGTCAACATTATTAAGGACAAGTGGTAGAAAATACATTATTAATCTACTTGTTCATTTACTGTTAATATCTGCTTACTTTCTCTTTCAACATGTTCTATCGACACTTCTGTTAAAATGTAATAATCACTTATTCTTCTGTTGTTTTGATACTTTACATTAGTTTCGGATGATACCACAAATTTGGGTATCAATTCGATACCAAGTAGTTACAGTATCATACATTGGTCATATTCAAAGTCCTCATGTGTCCAGGGACATATTTCCTGACTTTATAAACATATGAATTTTTTAAAAAACGAAAGAAGATGTTGTGATTAGAGATGTCCGATAATGGCTTTTTTGCCGATATTTGATATTCCGATATTGTCCAACTCTTAATTACAGATTCCGATATAAACGGATACCGATATATACAGTCGTGAAAATAACAGATTATTATGCCTAATTTTGTTGTGATGCATTAAACATAAATGTACAAGGTTTTAATGTGAGTGTGAATTATATTTATATAGCGCTTTTCTCTAGTGACTCAAAGCGCTTTACATAGTGAAACCCAATATCTAAGTTACATTTAAACCAGTGAGGGTGGCACTGGGAGCAGGTGGGTAAAGTGTCTTGCCCAAGGCCACAACAGCAGTGACTAGGATGGCGGAAGCGGGATTCAAACCAGGAACCCTCAAGTTGCTGTCACGGCCACTCTACCAACCGAGCTATGCTGCCCCATAGTGATTAGCGCCCCTAGTGATTTCCAAAATAAATCAACTCAAGTTATGGAAAAAAAATGCCAACATGGCACTGCCATATTTATTATTGAAGTCACAAAGTGCATTATTTTTTTTAACATGCCTCAAAACAGCAGCTTGGAATTTGGGACATGCTCTCCCTGAGAGAGCATGAGGAGGTTGAGGTGGGCGGGGTTGAGGTGGGGGGTTAGGGGGTGTATATTGTAGCATCCCGGAAGAGTTAGTGCTGCAAGGGGTTCTGGGTATTTGTTTTGTTGTGTTTATGTTGTGTTACGGTGCGGATGTTCTCCCCGAAATGTGTTTGTCATTCTTGTTTGGTGTGGGTTCACAGTGTGGCGCATATTTGTAACAGTGTTAAAGTTGTTTATACGGTCACCCTCAGTGTGACCTGTATGGCTGTTGACCAAGTATGCCTTGCAATCGCTTGTGTGTGTGTGAAAAGCCGTAGATATTATGTGACTGGGCCGGCACGCAAAGGCAGTACCTTTAAGGTTTATTGGCGCTCTGTACTTCTCCCTACGTCCGTGTACACAGCGGCGTTTTAAAAAGCCATACATTTTACTTTTTGAAACCGATACCGATAATTTCCGATATTACATTTTAAAGCATTTATCGGCCGATAATATCGGCAGTCCGATATTATCGGACATCTCTAGTTGTGATGGTAAAAAATATTGATGTAATCATAGTAGTATCGACTAGATACGCTCCTGTACTTGGTATCATTACAGTGGATGTCAGGTGTAGATCCACCCATGGCGTTTGTTTACATTGTGACGCCGGTGAGCTACGGTGTGTAGTGAAGCATGTTTAGCTATTCCTCGTCTTACAGGGATGATACTTGTAAGAAACTTACTTTATTTGTCGCCATGGAGACCAGGGTTAGTGATTTAGAAGTAGCTAAAACACTGCAGACGGACGTTAGCCGCTAGCTAGCTAGCCATGTCTTAAAGCACCTCTTCCTGAGGGTGTTTCAGTGTTATAACTTCACCTTTATCGTTAGTTTTTAAGCCAAAATGCGTCCATTCTCCCTTTTCTGTCTACACACTGTGTCTGCTTGTAAGTACTCCGTGATTGTGCGCTGCCGAACATGCTCCTCTGCTCGTAAAACCAGCAATGACACGACGTGAAGACGACACGGGCTCGGGGGGGTACCGAAAATTATTCATTAGTATCGCGGTACTATACTAATACCGGTATACTGTACAACCTAGGGTTGTAATGAAGTACAGCGGTACTAATGAATTAAGAACGGTACTATATTTCCTCTGAAAAAAAAAAAAAAAATGTTATGGACCCTGCAACGCACACATACGGAGTACTTACAAGCAGACACGGTGTGAAGACATAAGAGGCAGAATGGCTGCATTTTGTCTTAAAAACAAACAAATGTAAAGCTATAAGAGGTGCTTTAAAACATGGCTAACTGGCTAGCGGCTACTTCTAAATCACTAATCCTCGCCTCCATGGCAACAAATAAAGTAAGTTTCTTACAAGTATCATTATCACTGCAGGACGAGGAATAGCTAAACATGCTTCACTACACACCGTAGGAGGATACGATAGCGCTCCTGAATGTAAACAAATGGGTGGCTCTCTACACAGACATCGACTGTAACGATATCAAGTACAAGAGCCGTATCTAGTCGATACTACAATGATCACATCGATTTTTTTTTTTTTTTAATCACAAAATCTTTTTTTTTTTTTAATTGTTTATAAAGTCTGGAAATATGTCCGTGGACACAGGAGAACTTTAATTATGACCCTGTAACTACTTGGTATCGGATTGATACCTACATTTGTAGTATCAGCCAAAACTAATGTAAAGTATCAAACAACAGAAGAATAAGTGATTATTACATTTGAACAGAAGTGTAGATAGAATATGTTGAAAGAGAAAGTAAGCAGATATTAACAGTAAATGAACAAGTAGATTAATAATTCATTTTCTACCGCTTGTCCTTATTAATGTTGACAAAATAATAGGTAGATAAATGACACAATATGTTACTGCATATGTCAGCAGCCAATCAGGAGCCTTTGTTTGCTTACTTACTACTAAAAGACAAGTTGTCTTGTATGTTCACTATTTTATTTTATGACACAGTTCTTCTTTGATGGCAATAAGAAATATATATATGTTAAAATAAAGCCTAAAATTATTTTTTGTGGTCCCTTTTATTTTGAAAAGTAATCGAAATACATTTTACCCCACCCAGAGGGCCGCCGAAAAATATCTGTTTCTCAGCTGTGGTCCGTAACTCAGTTGTAATACACTTTTTCACCACTTGTGGCAGTAATGACCATAATCAAACAAACAGAAGAAGTCTGGAGCTGAAGTCACAGAGAAGTCTCTTAAGCGCAAAAAATTATGACTAAAGTAGTGCAGCTGTATTTTCTTCAATTTTACTGACACTCTATCTACGAAACACATGTTATTATTATTAATTATTAATTTAGTTTAAAAAATATATTTTTTATTTTTTTTTCACATCTATTTTTCATCGTCAACAATCTAAAACAACAACAAGCTGAACTGTCCTGTATGAGCTGCTCTGCCAACACGCGCAAGCACACAGAAGTCCCTTGGGTGTTCTCACGAAGGATCAGAAATCACAAAAATCCTTAACTTTAACAACCAAATAGAAAAAAGTAAAATCCAAAAATAAATACAATATCAGCCTTAAAGGGATCAGCCATTGAAAGGCATTAATTACCGCATATTCCGGACTATGAGCCGCTACTTTTTCCCTACACTTTGAACCCTGTGGCTTTTAAGAGAGTGTGCCTAATTTATAGATATTTCTTCGCTGACGGCCATAAAAAATGTTTTTTTTGGGTTTTTTTTAAACAAGCAAATACACTAAGAATGTGTTTTATTGTTTTTTCTATGGCGCCATCGTTTGGACCAGTTCACTCAATGCAGGTGCTGCACTTTCCTTCCATTTACCGGTGGTGCTTTCAACAGGAAGTAGAGTGCCGTTCACTCTTCTAGCCGTCCATAGCGTTTCTACTCGTATGGATTCTTAATTCATAACTCCAAGGAACGTTTGTAAGTTTTACAATATAACTACAACTCTTTATACTCACTAAACTCTCCTATGATGATGATGTCTGTAGGAGTGTTTGCATGCTTATTTGTACGTGCTATCGTAATGTAATCGAGCTTGCGCCGTTAGCATTAGCTAATATGCTAACACATGTCTGTGTTAGTATTATTAACTTACAACTGCATTCTTTTTGTATTGTTTCCGTTTCACAAATTCCCCAATAAATTCACCAAAACGTCACCGTAGAGTTATTGAGTCTGTTTAGCTGATTAGAGAGCTAGCTTCCGCAGCTAGTGGGTCCATGACGATGACTTCTGTTTTGTTTGATCAGCCGTTTTACTGCCGTGTTACAGGCACCTTTTGGAAACAAGTAAGGTATGTAAATAAACATTCATATAATTAAATAAATATTATTTTCACAAGGTATATATCTGCGGCAAACATGACACAAACCTTCCTAATTGTTAGAAATCCCACTGTTTATATTCAACATGCTTCACTGTTGAGAATATTTGGCGAGCATCGTTTTGTCTAATTTCGGCGGTCCTTGAACTCACCGTAGTTTGTTGACATGTACGACTTTCTCCGACGCTGACAAAGAAAGACGCGTTTTATGCCACTCCTACTTAGTCTCCTTTTGTTCACCAAACATTTTATACTGTGTGTGAATGCACTAATCAGGCATATTTGGTCAGTGCATGACTGCAAGCTGAACGATGCTAACATGCTATTTCGGCTAGCTGCAAGTACACATTGCATCATTATGCTTCATTTGTAGGTATATTTGAGCTCATTTAATTTCCTTTACTTATGTCCTCTGTGTATTTAATTTATATTTGCATGTCTCGTGACACATTATCTGTATGTAATATTGGCTGCATTTCTGATAGTTGTTTGTGTGCCATGTTGTTCCGGACCACAGCAAACGTTACCCAGCTTGCAAAGATTGTAATAAATAAATAATAATAAATAAATAAATCCTTTTTACTAATATTTTCCAATGTTGTAAAAATGTGTAGAATAAATATTACATTTCAACATTTCTGTCAACAAAGACTCGCGTCGTCAGCCTGCAACACATAGTCATTTTGATAGTAGGCTAATATAGACACTTACGTCATGTGTTGCCTTCATTATAACACTTATATTGCCGACTCTAGCAGCTAATTATGTGCCTCCATACATAGTGTGGAGCCGCTCTCCTAAGGTTGTAATAATCACCTTCATTACAGCAAATAAGCTGCATTTCTTAGTATCTTAAGCACCAGTCATGTACTATTATCACTGGAGGACAAGGTTAAATGTGTTACACATTTAGAGCGAGCCAGAAGCAGGCATGCTAATAACTAAGCTAACGGCTAGAAACACCAATAAATAATTAGAGATGTTTAAATGCTTTAAAATGGAATATCGGGAATTATCAGTATCGTTTTTTTAATTATCGGTATCGTTTTTTTTTTTTTTTTTTTTTTAATTAAATCAACATAAAAAACACAAGATACACTTACAATTAGTGCACCAACCCAAAAAACCTCCCTCCCCCATTTACACTCATTCACACAAAAGGGTTGTTTCTTTCTGTTATTAATATACTGGTTCCTACATTATATATCAATATATATCAATACAGTCTGCAAGGGATACAGTCCGTAAGCACACATGATTGTGCGTGCTGCTGGTCCACTAATAGTACTAACCTTTAACAGTTAATTTTACTCATTTTCATTAATTACTAGTTTCTATGTAACTGTTTTTATATTGTTTTACTTTCTTTTTTATTCAAGAAAATGTTTTAAATTTATGTATTTTATTTTATTTTATTAATTAAAACAAAAAAGGACCTTATCTTCACCATACCTGGTTGTCCAAATTAGGCATAATAATGTGTTAATTCCACGACTGTATATATCGGTATCGGTTGATATTGGTATAGGTTGATATCAGTATCGGTAATTAAGAGTTGGACAATATCGGATATCGGCAAAAAAGCCATTATCGGACATCCCTAGAAATAATGCTTAGTACATTTCAAGACGTGTAGCTGGAACCTATAAGCGGTAGAAAATGGATGGATGGATAGCTGGAACCTTGTTACAGCAGACAGTGTGCATATATTAACAGGAAATTAACAAAATAAGAGTCTTAAGAAAGGATAATGTAACTGGTGGTGTGTCAGCATTGTCACAGTCGGTAAACGGCATGTAAGAGAAGGGCAGATTGACCCATAAATTGGTGGTGTCGATACCAAGGGCAGTATCAGTATATCATTGATACTATAGTGAATAGGTCAATATTTACATTTTTCTCAAAATAAATTTGTTGTTTTTGTTAATATTTACAAATTAAGGAACTAATTCACCGGACGCAAGAGGACTGTGAAGGCAAACAATTAATTATTTCATTGAGTGATGGATCGTTTTTGCTTTTGTTTAGTTCCTGTTTACTATTGACTTTGTTTTAATCAGAATATTGTATGTAAACAAATAGAATAAGGAACTAGATTAAATATTGTAATGATATTGTTAAACTGCCAATAGCACTCGCCATAAATACATTGGAAAATGTACAGTTAACACATGTGATTGGTATTGGTATCGGATACTACTGATACCAATATTGGAGCCTTGTTATCGGATTGTATCCAATCCGATGTCAACATGGAGCATACATACTTTTATTTTGTAGTGGGGAATTTCAGAAAAAGGATTGACCAAGTGAAATTAGTCAAACACAGCACAAATAACAGATATGAAAATCACTAACGTATTCATCATCGGCCTTATGACGGACTTATGCTGTCTTTAAATTGAAGTGGAGTGGTAATTCGATTTTGGCTGACACCTAGTGGCCACAGTATTTCATTCAGTTAAGCTCATGTCCAGCTTTGCAGAAGTACTGCAAGACTGCTTGTATCGGACATGCAAGTCGATATTATGCGATATTTGTTTTTTGGTGATACCGGACCGATGATATCATGAATACATTAAAATATGAGGTGATTATACATAGATAAATAGTACTTTATTGATTCCTTCAGGAGAGTTCCCTCGGGAAATTCAAATATTTTTTTGTTAGTTATTTAATAATAGTAATAATAATTGTTAATTAACATTTATTGGTGTTTACGGTTACATAACTGCGATGAAAATGTTTTTTTTTTTTTAAACATACTGTATTTGTTTTTCTTTTCACCTATTTTGTTTACCTTTTTTTTAATAATTTTTGTCCATAAAAACATGTTGAATAAAATGTTGTAGAAATAATGAGTTCCGGTGCTGGCATAAAAATGACCAATTATGCAAATTGGATAATGACATCAAAGCAAAGTGACAGTTAAATTATTTTCTCCTATTTTGTATTATTTCCCGCCTGGCGCTTGAAGTATTATTGTATGAATAATACACTGGGTAATAATAATAATATTAATAATAATAAAATAATAACAATAATACACAAATTTTCCGTTCCACTCGCTGCTCCTCTGGTCTGAGCGCTCGCTCCCACACCTGCCCCTGGTTGCCAATCAAGACGCTTCTTATAAACAGCCCTGTCCCTTTTTTCCGGGCTTTGCACTTCATGTACTCCTATTTTCTTTTTTTTTTTTGAGGTGGCTTCTTTTATGCACTCGCCTGACGTCTCTGCATCCTGGGGTCCTGGCACCAACGACGCCACACCGAAACATTACATAAACATTTACATGACCTCCTTCCAACCTGAATGGTTGACTTAAAAAAAAAAGTCCACATGGAAAAACCAAGCAAGGTCAAATCTTGGTCTTCGTTGCATCTTTATTCATGGCGTTGCCTTCAGGGCCTCTGCGTTGTAGGAAATGGCGCGGTAGTTCATTCATACTCCATTAGGAAACGTGTGCACGCTCTAAATTACATTAGCATCAAATGCCATTCAATTAACTTTCTCGGCCCCCGGAATGAATAAAGACGAGGCAAAGTGGAAGTATAGAAATGCTCTTTGCACACCTGTCTGTGAGTCCGTGCATGCAGAAAGAACATTGTGTACTTTCAGGAGCACATGTGTTCTAAGTGCAGACATGAGCCTTTACAAAGAATGAATGAAAGTCCTACCGAGGTGCTGATGAATGATGTCTTGGTCTTGAGTCGGACGGCCAAAAAGTGTCGACGTGTGCGCAGGAATCACCTTCGAAGTAAACTTTTTTTTTTTTTTGCAAGGGGGTGTGTTGCTGCAGTGTGGGAAGTACATGTGGGTTTGCATTGAAAATGTCAGCGGGGGGAGGGTGTTAGACTTGAGGGGGATGGGACGGTAAGGATTCCATAAGGGTCTTGCTACTAGTGGCGGGCGGATTGTTCCAAACTTCCAGGTAGAACTAAATTCAGATCGACATTTGCATGGCGAGGTTGGTATTGTTTAGTTGTCTTCTGTGTTACATTTAAGTAGTTTCAATGTATGAGGGGCCGTTAGGGACATTATTCAGAATGACCTCTTACATACACTACTGAAATGCTCTCACATGAACAACTGAAATGTTTTTCTCACACACACACTACTGAAACACCCTTATACACACTACTGAAACACTCTTATACACACTACTGAAACACTCTTATACACACTACTGAAACACTCTTACACACACTACTACGAACTAAGCTACGAATAATGGGAGACCGGGCTTTGTGGAACGCTCTCCCTGACTCTCCCTGACCACCTGAGGGCACCACAGACTGTGGATGCTTTTTAAAAAGGCTTAAAACCCCTTTTTTTTTTTTAAAAAGCTTTTTTTTTTTTTAGATAAATGCATACTAGTTATGGCTATTTGGCTGTTCTAGTTTTTATTTTTATTTATGTTTTATTATCTTTTTATTTTTATTTTTTTAATACACTGTAGCACTTTGAGATTGTTTACTCAATGTAAAGTGCTTTTTACAAATACAATCTATTATTATTATTATTATTATTATTATTATTATTATTATTATTATTATTATTATTACTGAAATGCTCTCACAAACAACTGAAATCTTTTTCTCACACACACACACTACTGAAACACTCTTATACACACTACTGAAACACTCTTATACACACTACTACGAACTAAGCTACGAATAATGGGAGACCGGGCTTTCTGTTCCGCCGCTCCCAATTTGTGGAACGCTCTCCCTGACTCTCCCTGACCACCTGAGGGCACCACAGACTGTGGATGCTTTTAAAAAAGGCTTAAAACCCCTTTTTTTTTTAAAAAAAAGCGTTGTTTTTTTTTAGATAAATGCATACTAGTTATAGCTATTTGGCTGTTCTAGTTTTTATTTTTATTTATGATTTATTATCTTTTTATTTTTATTTTTTTAATACACTGTAGCACTTTGAGATTGTTTACTCAATGTAAAGTGCTTTTTACAAATACAATCTATTATTATTATTATTATTATTATTATTATTACTGAAATGCTCTCACAAACAACTGAAATCTTTTTCTCACACACACACACACTACTGAAACACTCTTATACACACAATGCTCTCATACACA
This sequence comes from Entelurus aequoreus, assembly GCF_033978785.1. Classification (NCBI taxonomy): domain Eukaryota; kingdom Metazoa; phylum Chordata; class Actinopteri; order Syngnathiformes; family Syngnathidae; genus Entelurus; species Entelurus aequoreus. The sequence continues at coordinate 31,922,817 of NC_084755.1, forward strand.
TCACTGAAATCCTTGCACACATACTACTGAAATTGTTGTCTCTCGCACGCACGTGTAAAAAGCTCTCACACACGCACAGGTGAAATCCGTTTATACATACTAGTGAACAGCAATTCCAGGTGTGTGTGTGTGTGCGTGAGAGAAAAACAATTCAGTAGTGTTTATGAGAGTGTTTCAGTAGGGTGTGTGAGAGAAAAACATTTTAGTTGTTTATGTGAGAACATTTCAGTAGTGTGTATAAGAGTGTTTCAGTAGTGTGTGTGTGAGAAAAAGATTTCTGTTGTTTATGTGAGAGCATTTTCATTAGTGTATGTAAGAGGTAATTCTGAATAATGTCCCTAATGGCCCCTCATATCAATGCCTCTATTTAAAAAAAAAAAAAAAATTAATTAGCTACTAGTTATATTACCAACAAAAATATTGAGCAGATAAAGTAATTATTGTGTTGCTTGAAAAAAAAAAAAAGTAATATCTGGTGTATGCCGTGGTGGGATGTTTCATGAGAATAGAGCGCATTACATATTGTATTTGTGAGTTTGGATAGAGTTAGAGTAGAGTTAGCTGGGCTAACTATAGGGCTGCAACTAACCATTATTTTAGCCGTCACTGTCAGCGATTTTTTTTATTTTGTTAATTGTATTTTTAATAAATTGTTTATACGTATGTACTCTTACATACACACAAACACATAAATACATATATACACGTATACAGACATACACATACACGTAAAAATACATACATATATAAACACATACATATATACATACACATACATACTTGATAACATATATACATACACATATACATATACACATACACATACATACATACACTACCGTTCAAAAGTTTGGGGTCACCCAAACAATTTTGTGGAATAGCCTTCATTTCTAAGAACAAGAATAGACTGTCGAGTTTCAGATGAAAGTTCTCTTTTTCTGGCCATTTTGAGCGTTTAATTGACCCCACAAATGTGATGCTCCAGAAACTCAATCTGCTCAAAGGAAGGTCAGTTTTGTAGCTTCTGTAACGAGCTAAACTGTTTTCAGATGTGTGAACATGATTGCACAAGGGTTTTCTAATCATCAATTAGCCTTCTGAGCCAATGAGCAAACACATTGTACCATTAGAACACTGGAGTGATAGTTTCTGGAAATGGGCCTCTATACACCTATGTAGATATTGCACCAAAAACCAGACATTTGCAGCTAGAATAGTCATTTACCACATTAGCAATGTATAGAGTGTATTTCTTTAAAGTTAAGACTAGTTTAAAGTTATCTTCATTGAAAAGTACAGTGCTTTTCCTTCAAAAATAAGGACATTTCAATGTGACCCCAAACTTTTGAACGGTAGTTTGTATATAAAACATTTACATGCACAAACTTGTGCGCGCACACATACATACATAAATACTGTACATATATACACGTATACACACATACATATACACGTAAAAATACATACATACTGTATATAAACACATACATACTGTATATAAACACATACATACTGTATATAAACACATACATACTGTATATAAACACATACATACTGTATATAAACACATACATACTGTATATACATACATATACACATATATAAATACATACATTTGTACATACATATACATACCCACATATATAAATACATATATACATACATATACACATTCACATACATACATATATAAACACATACAAATATACACATATACGTAAACATATACACGTAAAAATACATACATATATAAACACATACATATATACATACACATATATACTTGATTACATATATACATACAAATATACACATATACATATACACATTCACATACATACATATATAAACACATACATATGTACATACATGTACATACACACATATATAAATACATATATACATACATATACACATTCACATACATACATATACAAACACATAAAAATATACACATATACATAAACACATAAACATAAACACATAAACATACATACATATATAAACGTTGTACACATATATACGTTTGTATCTCAAATAAGGGTGATATTTGCTTATTTTCTGTCTGATAAGATCATTCTTCTCACTAAGCAGATTTTATGTTAGAGTGTTTTACTTGTTTTAAGGGTTTTGGTCCTAAATCATCTCAGTAAGATATTACAGCTTGTTGCTGAGATTTGATGACCTATATTGAGTAAAACATGCTTGAAACTAGAATATCAACTGTTGCAAAGCTGTGTCATCAACACTCACAAGTATAAAACTACTTTTTTAAAGTAATCATTTTTTTACTTCAAGCATTAAAAAAAATCACGATGCCGAGCGCATATCATTATGTCAAGATAATGGCACTAGCATTTACTTAATTTAAGAATATTTTCCAACATATTGAGCAAAAAGGTCTAATTTTTTTTTCTACCAAGAAAAGTGCACTTGTTATTAGTGAGAATATACTTATTTTAAGGTATTTTTGGGTTCATTGAGGTTAGCTAATTTGACTTGTTTTGGAAAGTCTTGACAAGCCGAATTTTCTTCTTCTATTGGCAGATAATTTTGCTTAGTTCAATTAAAATACTACGGAGCCCCTAAAGCAGGGGTCACCAACCTTTTTGAAACCAAGAGCTACTTCTTGGGTACTGATTAATGCGAAGGGCTACCAGTTTGATACACACTTAAATAAATTGCCAGAAATAGCCAATTTGCTCAATTTACCTTTAACTCTATGTTATTATTAATAATTAATGATATTTACACTTAATTGAACGGTTTAAAAGAGGAGAAAACACGAAAAAAATGACAATTACATTTTGAAACATAGTTTATCTTCAATTTCGACTCTTTAAAATTCAAAATTCAACCGAAAAAAAGAAGAGAAAAACTAGCTAATTCGAATCTTTTTGAAAAAATTAAAAAAATAATTTATGGAACATCATTAGTAATTTTTCCTGATTAAGATTAATTTTAGAATTTTGATGACATGTTTTAAATAGGTTAAAATCCAATCTGCACTTTGTTAGAATATATAACAAATTGGACCAAGCTATATTTCTAACAAAGACAAATCATTATTTCTTCTAGATTTTCCAGAACAAAAATTTTAAAAGAAATTCAAAAGACTTTGAAATAAGATTTAAATTTGATTCTGCAGATTTTCTAGATTTTCCAGAATAATTTTTTTGCATTTTAATCATGATAAGTTTGAAGAAATATTTCACAAATATTCTTCGTCGAAAAAACAGAAGCTAAAATGAAGAATTATATTAAAATGTATTTATTATTCTTTACAATAAAAAAAATAAATTTACTTGAACATTGATTTAAATTGTCAGGAAATAAGAGGAAGGAATTTAAAAGGTAAAAAGGTATATGTGTTTAAAAATCCTAAAATCATTTTAAGGTTGTATTTTTTCTCAAAAATTGTCTTTCTGAAAGTTATAAGAAGCAAAGTAAAAAAAAATTAATGAATTTATTTAAACAAGTGAAGACCAAGTCTTTAAAATATTTTCTTGGATTTTCAAATTCTATTTGAGTTTTGTCTCTCTTAGAATTAAAAATGTCGGGCAAAGCGAGACCAGCTTGCTAGTAAATAAATAAAATTTAAAAAATAGAGGCAGCTCACTGGTAAGTGCTGCTATTTGAGCTATTTTTAGAACAGGCCAGCGGGCTACTCATCTGGTCCTTACGGGCTACCTGGTGCCCGCGGGCACCGCGTTGGTGACCCCTGCCCTAAAGGGACATGGGGGCAAAAAATGTTTTTATAATTATTTATTTATGCAAAAAGTCAGTGGTCAAAAACAAGAAGAAAAAAAAAGAAAAATTAGGGGTAATGGGAAATGGGGCAGAAATGTTTCTCACGAGATACATGTCTAAAAAAAAAAAAAAAATGATAAATGTTTTTTTAGTTTTTTTAATAACTTTATAAAAACTTTCTCGTGCGCACGAGATACATGTCTAAAAAAACAAAAAACATTTTTCCCCCATGTCCCTTTACCCCTAATTTTTTTTTATTTTTTATTTTATTGTTTTTGACCACTGACTTTTTGCAGTGTGGCCTTTTAATTAATCAGAATCAGACCCTCAGCTTGCACGTCGTAAAAAAAAGTGACATATTTGCCTAATAAGGATCATTCATTGTAATCCAGAGCAGGTATTTTTTTAAATGCACATTATTTTTGCTCTTCAAAGGGAAACTTGCACCATGAAAATTGTTTCCTATCAACAAGTGGAACTTTGCAAGTGTCAGCGAGTTGCTGATAAGATCAGAGGACAGCTGAAAGTCAAAGTGTAGGACGCACATGGGAGACGTGCAGCATTTCTGCATGTCGGCGTACGGCAGACGCATGTGCACGTCAAGCCTGGCGGGACATATAGGAGGAGGGTGCAGCGGAGAAGGTCATGGGTAATAAACCACACACGGGTCTCCTGAACTTTGTCCACGGGGGCCCGGAACAGTTTACACCACACTAAAAAGGACGTGTTGACAGTCCGCGTGTCCTCTGCAAGACAGGAAACACTGTCAAGACTCGTATTTCATCGCACGAACAAACACTTCGTTCTCAAATTAACCCTTTCATGCAGAAATTCTAATGACCTACTTCAGGGCTTTTAGTGTTGTATTATTCTCCATGGCATGAAAAATAAAAAAAAGTGTTCAAAGAGCTGGAGAAATGTGCGCTAGAGTGGACAACATGTATGTTTTTTCCCCCCCAAAAAATGTCAAAGTGCAATATTTGATGGGATTGCAGTTTAACTCAGTTACGCTCAGCAAAGTCAACATTTTTGGCACCATCTGGTGGTTAAAGGGTGAAATTACACCAAAACTATTTTTTTCCTAATTTTTCAATTAGCAAGAATGAGAATGAGATCTAAGATAACTTCCATTGCATTTCAGCAGTTAATGGCAGTGTAACTCATTTACGCTCGTCGAAGCTTTGAGAATTAGACTAAATTTTTATATTGGCACCATCTTGTGGTTAAACGGTGCAATTACACCTAAAAAAAAAAAAATCCAAATTTTTCAATCAGCAAGAATGAGATTTAAGATCATTTTCATTGCATTTCAGCAGTCTGATTGCAGTTTAACTCAGTTACGCTCATCAAAATCAAAATTTTCTGGCGACGTCTGGTGGTTGTAGGGTGAAATGACAACAAAACGATTTTTTTCCTCATTTTTCAAACAGCAAGAATGAGATCTAAGATTGTTTTCTTTGCATTTTAGCGGTTAATGGCAGTGTAACTCATTTATGCTCATCAAAGCTCTGAGAATTATGATATTTTGGCGCCACCTGGTGGTTGAAGGGTGATATTACACCTAAAAAAAATGTCTTCATTTTTCAATCGGCAAGAATGAGATTTAAGATCATTTTCATTGCATTTCAGCAGTTTGATTGCAGTTTAACTCAGTTACGCTCATCAAACTCAAAATGTTCTGGCGACGTCTGGTGGTTGTAGCGTGCAATTACATTAAAACGATTTTTTTTTTTCTCGTTTTTCAATCAACAAGAATGAGATCTAAGATCGTTTTCATTGCATTTCAGCAGTTAATGGCAGTGTAACTCATTTACGTTTGTCAAAGCTCTGAGAATTATGCAAGTGGATTTATTGGCACCATCTGGTGGTCAAAGGGTGCAATTACACCAAAACGATTTTTATTTTTTTATTTTTCAATCAGCAAGAATGAGATCTAAGATCATTTCCATTGCATTTCAGCGGTTAATGGCAGTGTAACTAATTTACGCTCATCAAAGCTCAGAGGATTATACAAATTTTTTATATTGGCGCCATCTGGTGGTTAAAGGGTGCAAATACACCAAAACGATCTTTTTTCTAATTTTTCAATCAGCAAGAATGAGGTTTAAGATCGTTTTTATTGCATTTCAGCGGTTAATGGCAGTGTAACTCATTTACGCTCGTCAAAGCTCTGAGAATTATATTCTAATTGTTATATTGGCGCCATCTGGTGGTTAAAGGGTGCAATTACACCAAAACGATTTTTATTTTTCAATCAGCAAGAATGAGATCTAAGATCATTTCCATTGCATTTCAGCGGTTAATGGCAGTGTAACTAATTTACTCTCATCAAAGCTCTGAGAATTATACTAATTTTTATATTGGCGCCATCTGGTGGTTAAAGGGTGCAATTACACCAAAACGATGTTTTTTTGAATTTTTCAATCAGCAAGAATGAGGTTTAAGATCGTTTCATTGCATTTCAGCGGTTAATGGCAGTGTAACTCATTTACACTCTTCAAAGCTCTGAAAATTAAACTAATTTTTATATTGGCGCCATCTGGTGGTTAAAGGGTGCAAATACACCAAAACGATTTTTTTTTCTAATTTTTCAATCAGCAAGAATGAGGTTTAAGATCGTTTCATTGCATTTCAGCGGTTAATGGCAGTGTAACTCATTTACGCTCGTCAAAGCTCTGAAAATTATACTAATGTTTATATTGGCACCATCTGATGGTTAAGGGGTGCAAATACACCAAAACGATTTTTTTCTAATTTTTCAATCAGCAAGAATGAGGTTTAAGATCGTTTCATTGCATTTCAGCGGTTAGTGGCAGTGTAACTCATTTACGCTCGTCAAAGCTCTGAGAATTATACTACTTTTTATATTGGCGCCATCTGGTGGTTAAAGTGTGCAATTACACCAAAACTATGTTTTTCAAATTTTTCAATCAGCAAGAATTAGGTTTAAGATCGTTTCATTGCATTTCAGCGGTTAATGGCAGTGTAACTCATTTACGCTCGTCAAAGCTCTGAGAATTATACTAATTTTTATATTGGTGCCATCTGGTGGTTAAAGGGTGCAATTACACCTAAACAATTTTTTCCCAATTTTTTAATCATCAAGATTGAGATTTAAGATAATTTTCATTGCATTTCAGCAGGTTGATTGCAGTTTAACTCAGTTACGCTCATCAAAATCAAAATTTTCTGGCGACGTCTGGTGGTTAAAGAGTGCAATTACACCAAAACGATTTTTTTCAAATTTTTCAATCAGCAAGAATGAGATCTAAGATTGTTTTCTTTGCATTTCAGCAGTTAATTGCAGTGTAACTCATTTACGTTTGTTAAAGCTCTGAGAATTATGCTAATGGATTTATTGGCACCATCTGGTGGTTAAAGTGTGCAATTACACCAAAACAATTTTTTCCCAATTTTTTAATCAGCAAGATTGAGATTTAAGATCATTTTCATTGCATTTCAGCAGGTTGATTGCAGTTTAACTCAGTTACGCTCATCAAAATCAAAATTTTCTGGCGACGTCTGGTGGTTAAAGAGTGCAATTACACCAAAACGATTTTTTTCAAATTTTTCAATCAGCAAGAATGAGATCTAAGATTGTTTTCTTTGCATTTCAGCAGTTAATTGCAGTGTAACTCATTTAAGTTTGTTAAAGCTCTGAGAATGATGCTAATGGCTTTATTGGCACCATCTGGTGGTTAAAGTGTGCAATTACACCAAAACAATTTTTTTTCTCATTTTTCAATCAGCAAGAATGAGATCTAATATTGTTTCCGTTGCATTTCAGCGATCAATGGCAGTGTAACTCATTTATGCTCGTCAAAGCTCTGAGAATTATATTAATTTTTATATTGGCGCCATTTGGTAGTTAAAGTGTGCAGTTACACCAAAACAATGCTTTTCAAATTTTTCAATCAGCAAGAATGAGGTTTGAGATAGTTTCTTTGCATTTCAGCGGTTAATGGCAGTGTAACACATTTACGTTTGTCAAAGCTCTGAGAATTATGCTAGTGGATATTTGGCGCCATCTAGTGGTTAAACGGTGCAATTACACCAAATCGATTTTTTTTTCTAATTTTTCAATCAGCAAGAATGAAATCTAAGATCATTTCCATTGCATTTCAGCGGTTAATGGCAGTGTAACTCATTTACGCTTGTCAAAGCTCTGAGAATTATGCTAATGTTGTTTGGCCCCATCTGGTGGTTAAAGGGTGCAATTACACCAAAACGACTTTTTCCCCCCCCCCCCTCATTTTTCAATCAGCAAGAATGAGATCTAAGATCGTTTCATTGCATTTCAGCGATTAATGTCAGTGTAACTCATTTACGCTTGTCAAAGCTCTGAGGATTATGATTTTTTTTGCGCCATCTGGTGGTTAAAGGGTTCAAATTTTACCAAAACTATTTTTTTCTCATTTTTCAATCAGCAAGAATGAGATCTAAGATAATTTCCATTGCATTTCAGTGGTTAATGGCAGTTTAACTCATTTACGCTCGTCAAAGCTCTGAGAGTTATGCTAATAGGGTTTTTTGGCACCATCTGGTGGTTAAAGGGTGCAATTACACCAAAAGAACTTTTTTTCTCTCCTCATTTTTCAATCAGCAAGAATGAGATCTAAGATCGTTTCATTGCATTTCAGCGATTAATGGCAGTGTAACTCATTTATGCTTGTCAAAGCTCTAAGGATTGTGATTTTTTTAGCGCCATCTGGTGGTTAAAGAGGTTCAAATTTTACCAAAACTATTTTTTTCTCATTTTTCAATCAGCAAGAATGAGATCTAAGATATTTAAATTTTCCTGAGGGAACTCTCCTGAAGGAATCAATAAAGTACTATCTAATTTCCATTGCATTTCAGCGGTTAATGGCAGTTTAACTCATTTACGCTCGTCAAAGCTCTGAGAATTATGCTAATAGGGTTTTTTGGCGCCATCTGGTGGTTAAAGGGTGCAATTACACCAAAACAACTTTTTTTTTCTCTCCTCATTTTTCAATCAGCAAGAATGAGATCTAAGATCGTTTCATTGCATCTTAGCGGTTAACGGCAGTGTAACTCATTTACGCTCGTCAAAGCTCCGAGAATTATGCTAATGTTTTTGGCGCCATCTGGTGGTTAAAGGGTGCAATTACACCAAAACAACCTTTTTTCTCTCCTCATTTTTCAATCAGCAAGAATGAGATCTAAGATCGTTTCATTGTATTTTAGCGGTTAATGGCAGTGTAACTCATTTACGCTTGTCAAAGCTCAGAGAATTATGCTAATGTTTTTGGCGCCATCTGGTGGTTACAGGGTGAAATTACACCAAAACAACTTTTTTCTCTCCTAATTTTTCAATCAGCAAGAATGAGATCTAAGATCGTTTTCATAGCATTTCAGCGGTTAATGGCAGTGTAACTCATTTACGCTTGTCAAAGCTCTGAGGATTATGATTTTTTTTTGCGTCATCTGGTGGTTAAAGGGTTCAAAGTTCACCAAAACTATTTTTTTCTCATTTTTCAATCAGCAAGAATGAGATCTAAGATAATTTCCATTGCATTTCAGCGGTTAATAGCAGTTTAACTCATTTTCGCTCATCAAAGCTCTGAGAATTATATTAATAGGGTTTTTTTGGCGCCACCTGGTGGTAAAAGGGCGCCATTTCACGGAAACACTTTTCGATCAGCAAGAATCAGATTAATTTGGTAACATAGCAGGATTACAGTATGTTAAAAATGCAGCAGTTATATTGGGAGTCAATGGGGCCAAAAGAGTTCTTAAGAGAAAGTGCATGTACTTTGTGTTTATATCCTATTCTAATAATGTTGCAATCAAAAACACAATGCAATTTTATAAAAGAAAATTTTAATTAAAAAAAAAAATCCTTGGCAAAATTTATTTCAGACTGCTAACCTTAAGACTACTGTAAAACTGCCCGTTTTGGGCCCTAGGATCCCACAATTATTATCTTTAGTTAGTGTACCTAACCTGTCATTTACTCTTTCATTTGGTATAAACACCTTTTATTCACGTTGAGATTTGATGTTTGAATATTAGCTCGCCGTCTAACAATAGTCACTTTTTTAGCAAAATAAAATGAATTCAACAGATCCGATTTTTGCAGACGAGGTTGACGATTGAGCTTAAATGTTTGATTTCAAGCGTCAAAGGAAGTATAAAGGAGAACAAAGTGCGTCACAATGTCTTTGGTAAACATGGTTTGTGAGACATGAATGGTTATATTCGTCCCCGCAATTAAGAAGAAGGGAATTCTGCGGACGTTGCATAAATTCACATCTCCTGGACGGCGTTTCTCATTGTCAACCAGACCAACGAGGGCCAAACAATTAGCAAGTAAGTCCCGCTGCTGCTGCATAAGCAAGCGGTCGGAGCAACGGAAGTATAAAATGGAAGCACGCTGGAGTTTAGAGAAAAGGACAATCGAGAAAAAGGTCATCAGAGAAGTGGCCGGAGAAGAAAAATGGCTAACGGAGGAAGCAATGGCAGAAAACCTTTGATTACAGGTAAGATAAACCTCTTTCTTAGACTCTTCTTCCATAGTTATAGTTATTTTATTGATGTTATTGCTGTGCTGCACAATTCGCCATATTATCTTTGACATTTTTACAGATATTCCAGGACATTCATTGGAGAAGCTAAATTTAATAACGCTAGTTAAAAAGTACGGTACACAGTATGTCATACGTATGACATATTTTACTACCAAATTAGTCCTATACTTTTTAACATACTACTTTCTAAATATTTTTTTAAATCTATTGAAAAATGTAAAATCAAAACTTTTTCACATTTGACTTTTTCCACAATCATATCATTATATTAATAATAATTTTAAAAAAAATAAAAATAAAATAATAATAGATTGTATTTGTAAAAAGCACTTTACATTGAGTAAACAACCTCAAAGTGCTACAGTGTATAACAAATAAACAAATAAATAAATAAAAGATAATAAAAATAAAAACTAGAACATACAAATAGCTAAAACTAGTATGCATATATCTAAAAAAATGGCTTTTTTAAAAAGAAGGCTTTTTAAGCCATTTTTAAAAGCATCCACAGTCTGTGGTGCCCTCAGGTGGTCAGGGAGAGCGTTCCACAGACTGGGAGCGGCGGAGCAGAAAGCCCGGTCTCCGTTTTATAATATAATATTGTATTGTTCCTCTTATTTGTACTTAATTCTAACCTTTTCATTCGTACCATTATCTTACAGGTAAGATAAGGTAAGGTGCGTGGCAAACATTTGTCAGTCCTTGCAGGATTCCGGTTTTTATTTTCTATTTTGCAGCTTTTTCATAAAGTTGCAGAAAAATTGCGATGTTTTGAGGCTTTTTTTTTCGCTCTACAACATTGAACCAACTTGTGATTTTATAAATGTGTTATCAATGTTTTTTAGTGTTTCTTCTAACCTTAACTTAAAAGAGCAACATTGGGAAACAAATACTCTGATGTTTTACTCGTTTATATATCACAGACTAAAAAGTAGACGCTAGATGGCAGCAAAACTTACAGCTCATTGTCAAATTACTGTATTGTTTTATTATTTGTGTCTAATTAGAGAAAGAAACACCACCAAAGGCTTCCTTATTGTCCACAAGTTGCAGACATTCTTTGTGTATGTTTTACGGTTAAAAAGTTTTGTCAGTTTAAACCAGGGGTCACCAACCTTTTCGAGCTCTCTATATATTAAGTTAAATTTAAACTTTTTTTTATTTATATATATATATATATATATATATATATTATTTTTTGTTTTTTAAGACAAAAGCCTTGGGTGGTTGTTATTGGCTGATGTCAACATTTTGGCTTTTTTTATCATTGTGTTTCTTGTTGTTTTCCCAATTTTGGCTGGTGTTTTTTTTATTTTTTGTAATATGCCTAGGGCCAATGATAATCCAGATGGCCCCTGTGCCGCACTTGTGTGATAAAAAAACCTGTGTGATAAAATAGGGGATAAATGAGGAAGTCCTTCTTTAGCTGCCACCTTGTTTTTTCATATATTACTGCCTTAGCATATGTCAGTGTTTACTTTTGAATTCAGAATAACTCAACACAAAATCCATACTTTGGAGCAATGTTCACAGACTATCGTTAGGCGAGCGATGATGGTCATGGACTTGTAGTTGAGGGAAGAGTTGTTTGATGTTGGATGATAGAAAATGTCCGATGCGTTGCAACAATCCGCTTTCATGCAATGTTGCACCTCGATGATTTATGAGCAAGTCGTTTGCAAGACGAGCGGGTGTAGCTGACGAATATAATATATTGTTATATTCCTGTTTAGATGAAGAATCACTCATAATACTCACGAATAAAAGGGGGGCGCAACCAAGCGTCTTGCTGTGTCATTCTTGCCATTACCGGGTCTAAATTAGCTGTCAAAGTGTACCAACTTGTCAGATTACACTCTCATCCTTCTACTATCCAGGTGAGAGGCATGATTTATGATCCACAATAAACTTTCACGAGCAAAGGAAGCACCTTGCCACTGGTTGATAGGCACACGCGGTAGTGATCACGCTATAAATAGTTCTTCTGCGTTAGCCCTTATAATAACAAAATCACTAATAGATGAGAGTGCGGAAATATGATCATATCACACCAACTCTCAAATCCCTTCACTGGCTTCCTGTTCCACTCAGGGTTGAATTCAAAGTCTCCCTACTAACCCACCAGTGCCTCCATGGAAATGCCCCCCTCTACCTCAAAGAACTACTCACCCCCAAATCCTCCACACGACACCTCCGCTCCGGACAGGCTAACCTCCTCCAACCTCCGAGGACAAAGCTACGAACAATGGGAGACCGGGCTTTCTGCTCCGCCGCTCCCAGTCTGTGGAACGCTTTCCCTGACCACCTGAGGGCACCACAGACTGTGGATGCTTTTAAAAAAGGCTTAAAAACCCTTCTTTTTAAAAAAGCCTTTTTTCTTTTAGATATATGCATACTAGTTTTAGCTATTTGGCTGTTCTAGTTTTTATTTTTTATTATCTTTTTATTTATTTTTTAATACACTGTAGCACTTTGAGGTTGTTTACTCAATGTAAAGTGTTTTTTTTTACAAATAAAATCTATTATTATTATTATTATTATTATTATTGTTATTAATACTTGGTTAATGTATAAGTCACCAAATGTAAATGAAGTATTGTTTTTTTAAATTGGGTTTTGTGGGCGGAATGGGGGACTTTCATTGGCTTCACTTTAAGCGGACTTTTATTTAATTTTATTTGCGAGTTATAATGCCATAAAAAAAAAATCCATCCGTTGTCATGTGATGTATGATTGTAATGATTGTGAACAATTTTAAAATTAAAAAAAAAAAAAAAAAGTGCAGTTCCCCCCTTTAACTTGTACATTTTTCAAACAATTAAATGATCTTACTTTGACTTGATCATACTTTTTTTTTTTTTTAAATAAAACGTGTATAACAACAAATTAAAATTTTAAAAGGGTTTTTGGGATATTTACTCAAACTCCAAGATATATTTTTTAAAATCACAGTGTTGCATTTTGATTAACTCTCATTAATCCCAGTAAATTACTTGCATAATTTGAATTACCTGTAATAAAAGACCCCTTTGTTTTGACACAAATGCAATTTAATTGTCTGAACATCTCAAGGAACTTTTGAAAATAATTTTACTTGAAGGCGCGTCGTATGCATTGACTGGATCACAACCTTTCAGGTACTCCAAATACATTGTGTGGTTAAACCGCGTTATACATAATAAATGCGATTATTCTTTTGTGATTAATCGCATGTGCTGCCATGTTAACTTTGACAACCCAAAATGTGAGATGAGTTATTATAATCAAGAAGGGGTGAGATTAAAAAAAGTGTTTTATACTTGTACTTTTTTCTTTTTTTTGTGCCTATGGCTAACAATATCTTTCCTTTGACATGTTTTATTTTTATCATCACCCATCCTTGTCAGGTCATTTACAGTAGTTGATCTATTATGGCTAATGTCAGGTTCAAACACTGATGACATCTATTAAACAAGACAAGAAGCAAAGAATCAAACAGAGACAGAATTCAATTTGGATTCAATTGAGGAGAGACGCCGGGACACTGTACTCTTAGACTTAGACTTCCTTTTTATTGTCATTCAAATTTGAACTTTACAGCACAGATAAGAACGAAATTTCGTTACATAAGCTCATGGTAGTGGAGGATAAAAAAGTAATAAGGTGCATATATAAATAAATAAATATATATAAATAATATATAATTATATACTGTATATAAAATAAATAAATATATATAAATATACAGTATATAAATAAATAAATAGATTACTGTACAGATAAATATATTGCACTTTTTCACATGCGTCCACGTTTATGGATGTATGTTATATTGTCTTTTTTATTCCAGCCAGTTAATCCATTTTGGGGGGAGTTGAGGGGATAATTTAATTATGATGCGTTCAAGAGTCTTACGGCCTGAGGGAAGAAGCTGTTACAGAACCTGGAGGTTCTGCTTCGGAGGCTGCGGAACCTCTTTCTAGAGTCCAGCAGTGAAAACAGTCCTCTTGTACAATCTCCAGCACGCTCTGGCGAAAGATTGTACGACTCCTCCTTTATTTGCCTTTCCCAACCACATGACCACAGCTGCTTCCAGAGGGAAGTGGGTCGTAAACAGCCTTGCCTTTGCTTACAGAACAGTTCAAAAGAAAAGGTCGTAAACACTGCACAGAAAAGGTCGTAAACGAGTTCAAAAAGAGGTTCGTAAAACAGTTGAAAAAGAGGTCGCCTGGAGGGGATTCTGGTCCTGCTTCCTCTTCGCTTTTATAGTCCTTGTGTCAGACAATATCTTTCTGTTTGATCATAATACATGAAAGAAACAGGGACACCTTCATCTTACTTCTCCCCCTACACAGTGGAGTTTTACGAGCCTTACTCTTGGTAGGTTTCAAAGACACTTTTTGCTTCTCACCAGGCACTCAATGTAACACAAAGTTTTGTGATAACTTAGAAACAATTATTCTAACAGCTAATTTACTAAAATATATAGTAAATAATCCAAATATCAAACAATCCATTATCAATGTATTTTATTTCTTAAAAAATATACAAAAAGACACATTTTTGCTGCGATACATAGGGATGTATACAGAGTACCGGTATTTTTTTTGGTACCGGTTCCTTATTAGGTCGGTCCTTGAGGACCATAAAAATTCTGAACTAATGACACTGCTATCTGTATTTTTTGTTCCAGCTGACCGACGTAATTATGACACGCTGTCACAGTTCCTCCAGCTGCCACTGCTACACATTGAGTAATGACAAATAAGGAAGCAACACCACACAGAAGTTTATGCTAGTAAAAATATTTTCACATATTGACTTCCATAAATTACAAAATAGTACTGATGAGAGCACCGATAAATATAGGTATCGATAAGAAATATTGATAAGGGTATCATATCGATCAAATCTTAACCATACACCTCCCTAAGTACAACAGTGAAGCCAAGCCACCGACACCTCTTTTGACCGAAGACTCTTGTCCGCCTCCTTTTCGTAGTGTTGTGCATGGTCGCCGTGTGCAGCGGCGTTCCCATCAGTGACCTGCTTGACCGAGCCTCTCAGCACTCGGACAAACTGCACTCTCTCAGCACGACGCTCAGCCACGAGCTGGTGAGTATATTTGGAATGCCATCTAAACTAAAAGCATTTATTTGGATTCAATTTACACCACGCGATGAAACACGCGGTATGTGTTTCCCCGCCAGGACTCTCATTTCCCTCCCGTAGGCCGGATGATCATGCCTCGGCCTGCAGTGTGCCACACATCCTCACTGCAGACACCCAGTGACAAGGAGCAAGCCCTTCAAGTGCCTGTAAGTTATTTATTATTATCATCTTTTTTTTTTACAACCGCTGCACTTTTGAGGACAACCCTAATTGTTAGTGTCAGGAATCCTATGTGAGATATCTCTCAGGTTTAAGGAATTGTCGCGTTGGGTCTTTAATATCAGCTGCACTTTTTATTTATTACTCTGCCCATCATTCACGATCCCTAAGTGAGACGTAAGTACTAAATAGTGAAAAACTGCAAGTAAGAGGCGGCTAACATTGCATGATCTATTCCGCCTATAAAGCGTTTTAAAAACCAACCGCCGTCAACGTTTTTTTATACGGTACACATGCTGTAAGTACAAACCCCGTTTCCATATGAGTTGGGAAATGGTGTTAGATGTAAATATAAACGGAATACAATGATTTGCAAATCATTTTCAACCCATATTCAGTTGAATATGCTACAAAGACAACATATTTGATGTTCAAACTGATAAACTTTTTTTTTTTTGCAAATAATTATCATTTAGAATTTGATGCCAGCAACACGTGACAAAGAAGTTGGGAAAGGTGGCAATAAATACTGATAAAGTTGAGGAATGCTCATCAAACACTTATTTGGAACATCCCACAGGTGTGCAGGCTAATTGGGAACAGGTGGGTGCCATGATTGGGTATAAAAGTAGATTCCATGAAATGCTCAGTCATTCACAAACAAGGATGGGGCGAGGGTCACCACTTTGTCAACAAATGCGTGAGCAAATTGTTGAACAGTTTAAGAAAAACCTTTCTCAAGCAGCTATTGCAAGGAATTTAGGGATTTCACCATCTACGCTCCGTAATATCATCAAAGGGTTCAGAGAATCTGGAGAAATCACTGCACGTAAGCAGCTAAGCCCGTGACCTTCCATCCCTCAGGCTGTACTGCATCAACAAGCGACGTCAGTGTGTAAAGGATATCACCACATGGGCTCAGGAACACTTCAGAAACCCACTGTCAGTAACTACAGTTGGTCGCTACATCTGTAAGTGCAAGTTAAAACTCTCCTATGTAAGGCGAAAACCGTTTATCAACAACACCCAGAAACGCCGTCGGCTTCGCTGGGCCTGAGCTCATCTAAGATGGACTGATACAAAGTGGAAAAGTGTTCTGTGGTCTGACGAGTCCACATTTCCAATTGTTTTTGGAAACTGTGGACGTCGTGTCCTCCGGACCAAAGAGGAAAAGAACCATCCGGATTGTTATAGGCGCAAAGTTGAAAAGCCAGCATCTGTGATGGTATGGGGGTGTATTAGTGCCCAAGACATGGGTAACTTACACATCTGTGAAGGCACCATTAATGCTGAAAGGTACATACAGGTTTTGGAGCAACATATGTTGCCATCCAAGCAACGTTACCATGGACGCCCCTGCTTATTTCAGCAAGACAATGCCAAGCCACGTGTTACGTCAACGTGGCTTCATAGTAAAAGAGTGCGGGTACTAGACTGGCCTGCCTGTAGTCCAGACCTGTCTCCCATTGAAAATGTGTGGCGCATTATGAAGCCTAAAATAGCACAACGGAGACCCCCGGACTGTTGAACAACTTAAGCTGTACATCAAGCAAGAATGGGAAAGAATTCCACCTGAGAAGCTTCAAAAATGTGTCTCCTCAGTTCCCAAACGTTTACTGAGTGTTGTTAAAAGGAAAGGCCATGTAACACAGTGGTGAACATGCCCTTTCCCAACTACTTTGGCACGTGTTGCAGCCATGAAATTCTAAGTTAATTATTATTTGCAAAAAAAAAAAAAAAAAAATGAGTTTGAACATCAAATATGTTGTCTTTGTAGTGCATTCAATTGAATATGGGTTGAGAGGATTTGCAAATCATTGTATTCCGTTTATATTTACATCTAACACAATTTCCCAACTTCTATGGAAACGGGGTTTGTGGATCAGCTTTGTGTGTGCTATCCAGTTTGCACGTGTTGTAGTAGATCAGGCCTCTTTTCCCTCTGCTTAAAAAGTATTTCCTGTTTGACTCGTGCAGGAGTCGGATTTGCTCTCTCTGGCTCGCTCCTTACTCCAAGCCTGGGTAGACCCCCTGGGGGTCCTGTCGTCTTCGGCCTACACCCTGCCTCACCCGTCCCAAAGTAAAATAATAAACAAGATCCAAGAGTTGCAGGAACATTCCAAGAGCCTGGGAGACGGCCTGAACATTCTCTCTGGCAAGGTATTCACGCGCCACACCACTTTGTGTCCCTTACTGCGGATATTCATTTTTTTTTCTCTCCCCCGTCTTCTGACGCAGATGGACCAGGCGGCTCAGACCATCTCCTCGCTGCCCTACAGAGGAGGCGGCAATGACGGACAGGACAAGATATCCAGGCTAACCAAGTTCAATTTCCTCTTGTCCTGCTTCCGCCGCGACTCCCATAAAATCGACAGTTTTCTCAAAGTCCTCCGTTGTCGGGCGGCAAAACTGCAACCCCACCTCTGCTAAACACTGCCCAGCTGGAAATCTTGTCGTCGTGCTTTGTTTTTTGTATTATTTGCAAAGCTTTACATTTTAGGTCGCATATTATTTAAAAAAAACAACAAAACATTATTGCATTACTATACATTTATACATACAGGTGTGAAGAATGGGGTGTCCCGGCAGAAAAAAAGATCGGATTGTATCGGAACTCTCCGATACAAACACTCCTTGTTTACTTGTGCGCAGCTCCGCAGATAGTTAACGTCTCAATGTCCTCCAATAAACACACAAAGTTGGTCTTTTCTTGTATTTCCGTCAAGTCATTAACAAAAAGGTAAACATGGTAGGCTATTGGCTACTAGGAACTAGCAGCTACACAACAGCTAAGCACACAATAGCACTCAAGCCAGACATATGTAACGGGTGTCCTTAATTGGACAACATTGAAGTCTAAAACCCCAACATTAGTCAATACAAACAAGGATTACATCATTATTTACATATTAATAACAGATAAAGATCCAAAAGTAGAGGCGTCGTAGAAAGTGTCCAGTAACAAACGTGTCTGCATCAATATGTGAGTTTATTTTAATGAATTTGTGTGGCCACTCCACTTCAACTTAATTCAGACCCCTAATAATAAACAGGTTAATGTTTTTAATACCCATTGTTGTCTGAGTAATTTCACTTGATCGAGCCTTTTCCAACATTCCACATCATAAAACAATAAATGTACGAACGGCTGAAATTGTCGTATTAGATCAAGTATAGGACTTTATTGTCATTGCACAAGTACAACGAAACTATGTTTCCAGCACAAACCCGTTCAAGATTAGACAAACAAACAGTGTACAGGGTTACAGAACAGGAACGCTGATGGGTCGCCAAAGGCGCCCCCCGTAAATGATAAGAAAAAGGTAAAACGCTGGGGAAGAAGATGAGTAAAAAAATACAATCTAGACCGGGCTCCTAAGGGGGCCTAGTCTGGAGTGGGGAAAAAACTCCATGCAATGCACACATAAACACGTTACATTTAATCACGACAACTCCCAACAGAGGGGGGGGGGGAGTTGGGGCCCTGGAGGGTGACCGCTGCTATGAAGCGCTGCCAGTCGTCCATCACCCCGAGAGGAAACAAGCGGTGGTGAAGGCATGGGGTGGGGGAGGGTGTGTGTGTGTGTATGTGCCCATTGTCTTGGGTGTGATGATGTACTGTTCATAGACTGGGGCTGTTCTGCATGCAAGCAAAAGTTCGACTCCAGGTGTCGTTGAGGAGGGAGGGAGGTCAAAAGCGTCCATCATTGAGGTGTCCTCGGGGGTGTTTACAGAACAGCCTGTTCCTGTTGTTCACAGCGTCAAGGCCATTCGAGGGAGTCAAATCGTAGATTAGGATGTTTGTTCTCCGCGAGCAGACAATACAATGGCTTGTCTGTTCTATTCGTCCATGCTGGCTGCTCTCATATTCAATTTTTCCTTTTCAAGCTTCTCCATGATGTGATCCATTTTGCGATTCAGTTCAGAAATCACCACAGTCTGTGATCCCACAGCCCAAACCTTCCATTGCGACGAACAGCCTTTGGGCTCCTTGAGTGGCTGCCATCGTCTTACGAATTTGACGATACACCAGAGCAATGCCCAGCCCAATCAGCAGGTGCCCCGCGATCACGGTTCCAAATAGGTAGATGTCTTCCACGTCCCCGATGGAAAGGACTGAGAGACACATGATTCTCCATTTATCCCAGGAATCTCACGTAACCCGCAGCAATGGTTCCATCAGGGCAGCCAGGCTCCCCCCGAACCTCTTTTCCTCGTCGAAAAGATTTGGTCAATTGCGTCCAGAGTCCAGCTGATCATTTCCATGTCTGATGTTTAGATTTGGAGGACAGCGCAAAGAAAGAGGCTTCAAAAAAGTTCAGACAAGACAAAAACAAAGAGAGCAAGCTGGGAGAAGAAGGGAGCGGAAAAAAATGCGACCGCCCTCACCAGAGGCATGATAGAAAGTATCAATATCGGTATTGACCAAAACTCAGGGCTCCAATACGGGTATTTTATCGGAAGTGGAAAAGTTTTATCATTTGTCACACAGTCTTATAAGCCGCGGGGTTCAAAATGTAAGAAAAAAATGTGCGGCTTATAGTCCGGACTATGCGGCAATTATATTTTGCACACAGAAAACACTGTGAAATACATATAAATGCTGAATAATCACTTTTAGCAGGGAGGGAGAAGGGGAGAGACGAGAGAGGCACACGTACACCACCTTTGTACTTTGTCTAAAACAGGTGTGTCAAACTAATTATCATTGAGGGCCACATCGCAGTAATGGCTGCTTTCAGAGGGCCGCGTTTTAAAATTTTATTTACATCATGTATGCGGGTAATAACCTGTGATTAATCATGATTAATCGAAATGCATATGCATTTGATTATTCGATTTTTTTTTATGTATAACTTGCTTTAAAAACATAAATAAATGTGACAATCAGATATTTAACTTTTAGTTTTTATCTCACAAAAATATTTTTGCAATACAGTACATATTAATATAATTGGCATGATCAGATAACATTAAAGTATAATAGACCCCCTTTTTAGACCAGTTGATCTGCCGTTTCTTTCCTTTTCTGTCTTTTGTGTCCCACCTCTCCTTTGTGGAGGGGGTGGACACAGGTCCGGTGGCCATGGATGAAGTGCTGGCTGTCCAGAGTCGGGACCCGGGGTGGACCGCTCGCCTGTGCATCGGTTGGGGACATCTCTGCGCTGCTGAAGGTTTTTTGGGTTGGTGCACTAATTGTAAGTGTATCTTGTGTTTTTTATGTTGATTTAAAAACAAAAAAAAACAAATAAATAATACAAAAAAACAATACCGATAATAAAAAAAAAAGATACCGATCATTTCCGATATTACATTTTAAAGCATTTATCGGCCGATATTATCGGACATCTCTAATGTAAATAATTCAATGTATGTACTCTGATGATTATCTTGTGTGATGACTGTATTATGCTGATAGTATATATCTCAGGCATGTGATTTGACCACAATGAAAAAGACTGAAAAAAATTCCGGGGGTCTGGGGGACGAACGCCCCCCGAAGCTCCTGGTTTTTCACCAATTTAACTTGCTAAAATTAACAAAGACAGCACCATTTGAACAAAATATTTTAGTGTTTAAAGACATGAAAACATCATTAATAGAACATACATAACCCAATTATCCTAATGAATATATATGGTTCAGTCCCAACAGTATTTAGTCACTAATATTTACATCTTGTGTTCATTTCACATCCACAGGTGTCACATTGATCAGTGTTATTATCTACAGTTTATTTACAGTATTACCACATTACTTCAGTTCACTTCACACATTAGCTTTCTCGGAGAGCCCTAACATGAGCTTTCCTTGCAAATTTATTTAACAAAATACCAAATGTAAACATTTCATTCTTTTCGCCAAAATAGGATATAAATATATGAAAATAATTAAACTTGTTTAGTATTGTTTACTCATATTTGAATATAGGAAATAATAATAATGTGAGGACACTGACATATTGCATAAAACAAGTGTGAAAATGTTTACCTTCGAGATTGTTACACCACTGACAATAGTTTCAAGAGACTACATAAGAACTTAATATTACAAAATAGTATTATATGCAAATTTATTTCAAATAAATTGTTAACTGGAATCAATATTGCGACTCTTTGAATTTCTGTAATTTCATAATATATTTTCATGTGGCTTTTTATTTTTAGAAAAACACATATATATTTTGCAAAGCAATAATTGGTTAATATTTAAAACAAACATGCGTATTTCGCAAGGAAATATTTTTTAGCTTACCTCATTATTAACAAGCCTGTCTGCAACTGAAGTGGGTGGATCTTTCCTCTCCATGTCTACGGCAGTTGTCGATGTAAACAAAAGATGAAGTCCATGAGGTTTGCTCACTTTCGGTTGACATCCAAAAGTACCAGCTAGTGAAAAGTTTGCTTTCCTTGCTTCAAGTTGTTTCATATGTTTTTGGCGTTTCGCATGTACTTCCAAAGCCTTGAAACCTCGTGATCCATAGTCAATATTATCATGACACCACGTGCACAAAACCTTTCCGGGACGATCGATTTTCTGAATAAAATCACAGAACAAAGTCGTAACTTCCTTCTTCCCAACAGTAATTTCCCTTTCCATCCAGTCCCATCGAAACTTATTTTTGACATGTTTATCAATTTCTTTTACTCGTAATGCGTCCTTTCTCTCGAGAACCGACATCGTTTACATATGGAAAATGGAGGTAACAACCATTATGAATGATGATGTTATTATAACGTCATCATTCATAACAGATGTCCTGATTGGTCACAAGGAACATATCGACCAATCAACTACGGCGTAATATAAACTACGTCACGAATCTTGATTTAGGGTCGGAAAAAAAAACGGAAAAACGGGAGATAATTATTTTTTTTCCCCGAGATTAAAAAAGACGGAATTCCGACTTTAGACGGAAAAATCACATGCCTGATATCTGTATCATGAATCAATTTAAGTGGACCCCGACTTAAACAAGTTGAAAAACGTATACAGGTGTTACCATTTAGTGGTCAATTGTATGGAATATGTACTGCACTGTGCAATCTACTAATACAAGTTTCAATCAATCAATCAAAAAAAAAAAACCCACCCCCCGGCCCCAAAATAAAAAACTTTGCGCCGCCCCTGGACACATGTGACGTTCTCTCAGCTGATAGACAACAACGTCGGCTCTTGTAGTGACCGCCTCGGTCTCTTCTGCGACGAAACTGCTTTCTCTGGTCGTGTGGACGCTTGTGGGGGTTACATTGCGTGTTCGAGTATGAAGAACAAACACGACAACCAGGTGGAGTTTGAAGACGTGTCGTCTTTCGACGTGACTCTCCAGCAACTCAACGACTTGCTGACGGACGACGGCGGCTTTTACTGTTGGCCAACTAAAAACTTTCACGAGGTTTATCCACGCATTTACGTCGGCAATGCGTAAGTTATTATTATTATTATTTGTTACTATTAATTCCACGTTTCATTTCCAAGCTTTAAAACTACACTATAATGTTAGGGATTGTTGATAAATTGCTATCATTACAAAAGTGTACATACACTTGTAAAGAACATAATGTCATGGCTGTGTTGAGTTTCCAATAATTTCTACAACTCTTATTTTTTTGTGATAGAGTGATTGGAGCACATACTTGTTGGTCACAAAAAACATTCACGAAGTTTGGTTCTTTTATGAATTTATTATGGGTCTACTGAAAATGTGACCAAATCGGCTGTGTCAAAAGTATACATTTGGTTACATGTCCCTTGGCAAGTTTCACTGCAAGACACAGAACTTTCCTCCAGAAAGGTCTTATCTTTGTCCATGTGATGTCAAAGGAAACAAAAATTGAGCTGTTTGGCCACAATACCCAGCAATATGTTTGGAGGAGAAAAGGTGAGGCCTTTAATCCCAGGAACACCACTCCTACCGTCAAGCATGGTGGTGGTAGTATTATGCTCTGGGCCTGTTTTGCTGCCAATGGAACTGGTGGTTTTTAAAGGCCTACTGAAATGAGATTGTCTTATTTAAACGGGGATAGCAGGTCCAATCTATGTGTCATACTTGATCATTTCGCGATATTGCCATATTTTTGCTGAAAGGATTTAGTAAAGAACATCGACGATAAATTTTGCAACTTTTGGTCGCTGATAAAAAAAGCCTTGCCTGTACCGGAAGTAGCGTGACGTCATGTTTACAATCATGGCCACCAGCAGCGAGAGCGATTCGGACCGAGAAAGCGATGATTACCCCATTAATTTGAGCGAGGATGAAAGATTTGTGGATGAGGAAAGTGAGAGTGATGGATTAGAGGGCAGTGGAAGCGATTCAGATAGGGAAGATGCTGTGAGAGGCGGGAGGGACCTGATATTCAGCTGGGAATGACTAAAACAGTAAATAAACACAAGACATATATATATACTCTATTAGCCACAACACAACTAGGCTTATATTTATAATGCCACATAACAAACACCTCCCCCCTCCCGTCCATATAACCCGCCAATACAAATCAAACACCCGCACAACACACTCAATCCCACAGCCCAAAGTACCGTTCACTTCCGCAAAGTTCATGCACCTTATATATTTCCCCAAAGTCACGTACGTGACATGTACATAGCGGCACGCACGTACGGGCAAGCGATCAAATGTTTGGAAGCCGCAGCTGCATACTCACGGTAGCGCGTATCCAACTCAAAGTCCTCCTGGTAAGTGTCTCTGTTGTCCCAGTTCTCTACGTGTTTGTGTTGCTGCAGCCGGCTGCTAATACACCGCTTCCCACCTACAGCTTTCTTCTTTGCTGTCTTCATTGTTCATTAAACAAATTGCAAAAGATTCACCAACACAGATGTCCAGAATACTGTGGAATTTTGCGATGAAAACAGACGACTTAATAGCTGGCCACAATGGTGTCCCAATATGTCCGTGACGTCACGCGCAAGCGTCATCATACCGAGACGTTTTCAGCAGAATATTTTGCGGGAAATTTAAAATTGCACTTTACTAATCGAACCCGGCCGTATTGGCATGTGTTGCAATGTTAAGTTTTCATCATTGATATATAAACTATCAGACTGCGTGGTCGGTAGTAGTGGGTTGCAGTAGGCCTTTAAATGGGACAATGAAAAAGGATGATTACCTCCAAATCAGTGGTTCTTAACCTTGTTGGAGGTACCGAACCCCACCAGTTTCATATGCGCATTCACCGAACCCGAACCGTAATCATAAAATGATTTATTATATTAAAGAAATACTAATGAAGATATATTTTACAAACAGAAAGTTACAGGAATGTACACATGATCCCATGTTTACATCTCATTGTGCAACATGTGAATGTTTTAGTGGGAACTAATTGCGATATCTGAAAGTGGTACACATTATTTCCAAAGCAGGACCCCCCACCCAGACATATAATACTAGTACACAGCTCAGGAAAAACAATATGTTATAGTCATTGTAAGTGGGCCAAAACACTTATATTAGAAAATAATCTCATGGAAACGACTGCTGTCATTTGATTATAATAATAAAACATTGAACTTGTTATTTAGTCAGGTTTGAGACAGGTGTGCTGCAGGTCTGACGTCGTGCACATGTGCTCCACATAAATGCTCAGGGAGTTTTTGCGTTTGCTCACACATATGGAAAATTAGAGGGAACATTGTTTTGGGGTATCCACAATACGCCGACAGGGAGAAGTTTTTGTTTACACGATGAGTCGGGCGTGTCTTGACCTCCGCGGCAGAGGCTACGCCGAACCCCTGAGGCCGACTCACCGAACCCCTAGGGTTCGATCGAACCCAGGTTAAGAACCACTGCTCCAAATTCTTCAGGACAACCTAAAATCATCAGCCCGGAGGTTGGGTCTTGGGCGCAGTTGGGTGTTCCAACAGGACAATGACGCCAAACACACGTCAAAAGTGGTAAAGGAATGGCTAAATCAGGCTAGAATGAAAGTTTTAGAATGGCCTTCCCAAAGTCCTGGACAATACTGAAGAAACAAGTTCATGTCAGAAAACCAACACATTTAGCTGAACTGCACCAATTTTGTCAAGAGGAGTGGTCAAAAATTCAATCAGAAGCTTGTGGATGGCTACCAAAAGTGCCTTATTGCAGTGAAACTTGCCAAGGGACATGTAACCAAATATTAAAATTGCTGTATGTATACTTTTGACCCAGCAGATTTGGTCACATTTTCAGTAGACCCATAATAAATTCATAAAAGAACCAAACTTCATGAATGTTTTTTGTGACCAACAAGTATGTGCTCCAATCACTCTGTCACAACAAAGTAAGAGTTGTAGAAATTATTGGAAACTCAAGACAGCCATGACATTATGTTCTTTACAAGTGTATGTAAACTTTTGACCACGACTATATTTAGATACTTTTCGGTACTTTACTAAATAAGGGGCACCACAAAAAAATGGCATTATTG
This sequence comes from Entelurus aequoreus, assembly GCF_033978785.1. NCBI lineage: Eukaryota > Metazoa > Chordata > Actinopteri > Syngnathiformes > Syngnathidae > Entelurus > Entelurus aequoreus. Next base: position 31,948,855 of record NC_084755.1, read on the forward strand.
GCTTTATTTTAACAAAAAAGAGGGGGGTCCTCTCCAAGGTTTCTCATAGTCATTCACATTGACATCCCACTGGGTTGTGAGTTTTTCCTTGCCCTTATGTGGGCTCTGAACCGAGGATGTCGTTGTGGCTTGTGCAGCCCTTGTGATTTAGGGCTATATAAATAAACATTGATTGATTGATGGAAGCGGTGTGGCTTCATAGCTTACCAAAGTCGTACCAAAACTTTTTTTTTTATAGATTTTTGAGCGCCGTGTGCAATGTTCTATATTTTTAATGGAACATTTAAAATGTTGGTGTTGTTTACTTGAGACCCATCATAGTGCAGTCTACACGTATCTCTTATGTTTGACTGCCATCTACTCGTCACACTTATCATTACACCATGTACCAAATAAAGTGGCTTCGAGGTGGGTGAGCTCAGCCAAACTTATTCCTTACATTAGGCGCACCAGGTTATAAGGCACACTGTCGAGTTTTGAGAAAAAATAAGATTTTAAGTGCGCCTTATAGTCCGGAAAATATGGTACTTTTTTTTTATTTTTTTTTATTGACATCCAGCATCAGACATTCCTATCCATTACATCATATTTACATACATCATATATCTGTTGTCTGCCCTAAATGTCAAAATATTTTTTGTTTATATCCCAACCATACCACCCACCCCCGCACCCCCAAAAAAGAAAGAAACAGCAAAAAAAACAAAGTAGTATCTACAAATACATCTATTAAATAAACAAAAAAAGAAATAATAATACATAAATAATAATAATAATCAGAAAAAAATAAATAAATAAATATATATATATATATATATATATATAAATATATATATATATATATATAGGGAGTAATCTTTAAAAAAAAATAAAAAAATTTAAGCAGTACAATCACTAATTCGAAAAATTAAAGTCAGGCTTATGGGGCGTGACATAATTGACCCAGCGAAAATACGGTACTTAAGTGGAAGTTAAAGGAGCTCAGCTCTGGTGAATTCCATGCCCAAGAGTATTAAGTCAGTGCTAAATACTGCAACATGGTGCTCACACTAAATGTTGACACAATGAGGTGTCCTCACTCGTGTTGCAAATGATTTAGACTACCATAGGTGTACAGTATGTTCAGCGGTTGTTTGCATTCACGGTGTTTCCTGAACGAATGCAGGTCGGAGGCCAACAACGTGATGCGTCTGAAGCGTTTGGGCATCACCCACATTTTGAACGCAGCAGAGGGAAACTCCCTCATGCACGTGAATACCAACCCTGAGTTCTACGCAGGCACAGGCGTGGTCTACCACGGTGTGCCCGCCAGCGACACGGATCACTTCGACATCGGCATTTATTTCGAGGAAGCCGCGGAATTCATCGCAGAAGCTCTGGCGTACAGAAACGGAAAAGGTCAGCGCATGCTAAAATGTTTTCCATAGGGCTTGAAAGGGCACGTGATTTTGCAATGCATTGTGGGGCCGCGGTAGCCATTTTTGTTGGCCAAAGCTTTTGTTTACATGGCTGTACTGTAGTCGTGGTAATAAACAAAAATCAACAACTGTACCGAGACAGACTCTAACCCAGATGTGTCAGTCGTTTTCACTGAGGGCCACATCGCAGTTATGTTTGGCCCCAGACCAATACTATTATTACACCATTTTTTAATGCATTTTATTAGTAGATTTTTAGTCAGTCCAGGGATCACCCAAAAAAAGGTTAGTTTGGATTAAATTAGTGAAAAAACTGATCTGTTTTCACAATTTTTTAGGGCCATGCTGGCACCATATAGGATTTCTTTGTTTTTGTTGCAACATTTGTACAAAATTATAAATTTTTTCGAATTGAGACCATCATTTTGGTTGGTAGAAATTATTCATTTGCAGCCGACTTTAGCCGGATGTCTGTTTCATGAAAATCTCCACAAAAAAACTTTGATTTACTGAAAACAGGGAAAATGGAGATATTATAGTTTTACGTCTGAACTCTTCACATGCGATCGCCATCGGTATTGGCCGATTGCACTCATGGATGATTGGTATCGGAATCGGCAGGAAACTTTGATCGGAAGATCCCTCCCAGCAGACACAAGACATTAAAACAACGTTGAGAACTTGTTGAATTAGGTCCTGACGTTGAGCAACTCAAACATACAGTAATGTTGGAACAACATGCTTTTTGACGACGTTTAATCAATGTCAGCTTCTGACGTTGATTTGACCATTGAATTTTGGTCATTTTACCAACCAAAATTCTGCAACACAAATACAACGCTGAAACATGCTTTTTGAAGACGTTTATTCAATGTTATGTTGTGACGTTGATTTGACCATTGAAATTTGGTAATTTCCCAACCAATATTTTACAACACAAACATAACGTTGAAACAACATGCTTTTTGATGACGTTTAATCAATGTTGGGTTCGGACGTTGATTTGACCATTGAATTTTGGTCATTTTACCAACCATCAACGTACATGCAACGTTAGACATCAACGTTGTCTCAATTTACAAATACCGTATTTTTCGGACTATAAGTCGCACCGGCCGAAAATGCTTAATAAAGAAGGAAAAAAACATATATAAGTCGCACTGGAGTATAAGTCGCATTTTTGGGGAAATTTATTTGAGAAAACCCAACACCAAGAATAGACATTTCAAAGGCAATTTAAAATAAATAAAGAATAGTGAACAACAGGCTGAATAAGTATACGTTATATGAGGCATAAATAACCAACTGAGAACGTGCCTGGTATGTTAACGTAACATATTATGGTAAGAGTCATTCAAATAACTATAACATATAGAACATGCTATACGTTTACCAAACAATCTGTCACTCCTAATCGCTAAATCCCATGAAATCTTATACGTCTAGTCTCTTACGTGAATGAGCTAAATAATGTTATTTGATATTTTACGGTAATGTGTTAATAATTTCACACATAAGTCGCTCCTGAGTATAAGTCGCACCCCCAGCCAAACTAGGAAAAAAACTGCGACTTATAGTCTGAAAAATACGGTACAACTATTTTCCAACGTTGTTTCAAAGTCAGTTTTAAGGAACATGTACGTATAATCAATGTTGTATCAGTGTCTTGTGCCTGCTGGGCTACTATCAACACGTAGGGCCCTATGATTTCTGTGTTACTGAAATCGCGACTGGAATTTACAGAATCGACCAATAAAAATGAACGCAGAAAGTCGCGGAAATTAACGTCTTGTGATTAATATGTTGTCATTGTGAGAAGAAGGAATGTTTGCCTGGGGAAATCCAGCACCATAAAGCCGCGACAGCACTTTAGCTACTGATTTTCTTTCCGATACCAAGTAAAATACAGGCTGTTATCGGCGATACCGATCCCATAGCAACACTTTGTTCAAATATAGGTACCGTGTTTGCTAGAATTAAAAAAGTTGTATATTTTCAAATCTAAAAAAACAGTAAAAATATACCGTATTTTTCGGAGTATAAGTCGCTCCGGAGTATACGTCGCACCGTCCGAAAATGCATAATAAAGAAGCAAAAAAACATATATAAGGCGCATTTTTGGGGGAAATTTATTTGATAAAAGCCAACACCAAGAATAGACATTTGAAAGGCAATTTCAAATAAATAAAGAATAGTGAACAACAGGCTGAATAAGTGTACGTTATATGAGGCATAAATAACCAACTGAGAACGTGCCTGGTATGTTAACGTAACATATTATGGTAAGAGTCATTCAAATAACTATAACATATAGAACATGCTATACGTTTACCAAACAATCTGTCACTTCTAATCGCTAAATCCCATGAAATCTTATACGTCTAGTCTCTTACGTGAATGAGCTAAATAATATTATTTGATATTTTATGGTAATGTGTTAATAATTTCACACATAAGTCGCTCCTGAGTATAAGTCGCACCCCCGGCCAAACTATGAAAAAAACTGCGACTTATAGTCCGAAAAATACGGTTAGAGCAAAAAATTGTAATGTAATGAGAAAAAGCTGACATTTTTAGACTAATAATATACTTATTCACCTATAACACAAAGTTTTGTCTTTAGATACAATATCAGATATAATATGTTTAGGTACACTACCGTTCAAAAGTTTGGGGTCACATTGAAATGTCCTTATTTTTGATGGAAAAGCACTGTACTTTTCAATGAAGATAACTTTAAACTAGTCTTAACTTTAAAGAAATACACTCTATACATTGCTAATGTGGTAAATGACTATTATAGCAGCAAATGTCTGGTTTTTGGTGCAATATTTACATAGGTGTATAGAGGCCCATTTCCAGCAACTATCACTCCAGTGTTCTAATGGTACAATGTGTTTGCTCATTGGCTCAGAAGGCTAATTGATGATTAAAAAACCCTTGTGCAATCATGTTCACACATCTGAAAACAGTTTAGCTCGTTACAGAAGCTACAAAACTGACCTTTCTTTGAGCAGATTGAGTTTCTGGAGCATCACATTTGTTGGGTCAATTAAACGCTCAAAATGGCCAGAAAAAGAGAACTTTCATCTGAAACTTGACAGTCTATTCTTGTTCTTAGAAATGAAGGCTATTCCACAAAATTGTTTGGGTGACCCCAAACTTTTGAACGGTAGTGTATGTCTGAGCATTTTTAATTTTTTTTATTAAAAAACATCAAAAAGGCCCCCGCCCCCATACTTGACTTCAGTATGCGGCACATGGTGGAAAAAGTTACACACTCCTCACCTAAAATATTAGAAGCTCTCAAAATAAAAACTGAATAAAAATATAAACGTTTAGTTAGTTAATTAAAAAATGAAATCCTGACTTATGAATTCATTAGAAAAGTGACAACAACCATAGTAAACACTTTTAAATGTCTAACTGAACATTAATATTTTTTACAGGCAGAATTCTTGGCACACTAGGTTATGCAGTTTATTATTATTATTTTATTATATTCTTACTTGGGGGGAAAAACAGAATAAATGTAAGAAAAAAAGAGAAGAAAAAAAATAGGTATGTAATGGGAAAACAATTAATGATTCTAATAACGAATAATAATATACTGAGTCACCAATAAAACAAAGCTAACACAATCTGTTTTTAACATATTTAAATTTTTAAAAAGTGATGTTCGTTATTTGGTGATATTTTGGAATGTTCATATTCCGCAGGTAGGGTATATGTGCATTGCAGGGAAGGATACAGCCGCTCGCCCACCTTGGTCATTGCCTACCTGATGCTTCGCCAGAACATGGACGTCCACAGCGCTCTGGCTACGGTGCGACACAACAGGGAGATCGGACCCAATGACGGCTTCCTTCGCCAGCTCTGCCGACTAAACCAGAGGCTGGCCGCCGAGGGAACGTTCTGGAGCAAATGAAGCAGAGACAAAAAGTTGGTACTCAATTACACGTGGACTGGACGGCTGACAAGGTAACCGTAATTAAAACGAGCCACGGCTTGCAAATTCACTTGTGACTTGGCCAGAGACACACTGCAAAAAGTCAGTGTTCAAAAACAAGAAAAAAATACAAAAATTAAGGGTATTTTATTTGAACTAAGCAAAATTATCTGCCAATAGAACAAGAAAATTTGGCTTGTTAAGACTTTCCAAAACAAGTAAAATTAGCTAACCTCAATGAACCCAAAAATACCTTAAAATAAGTATATTCTCACTAACAAGTGCACTTTTCTTGGTAGAAAAAAAAGACCTTTTTGCTCAATATGTTGAAAATATTCTTCAAATTAAGTAAATGCTAGTGCCATTATCTTGACATAATGATATGCGCTCGGCATTACATTTCTTGAAACCAGCAAACTTATACTAAAAACTAATTTATTGTTCTTAAAGGCCTACTGAAAGCCACTACTACCGACCACGCAGTCTGATAGTTTATATATCAATGATGAAATCTTAACATTGCAACACATGCCAATACGGCCGGGTTAACTTATAAAGTGCAATTTTAAATTTCCCGCTAAACTTCCGGTTGAAAACGTCTATATATGATGACGTATGCGCGTGACGTCAATCGTTGAAACGGAAGTATTGGTACACCATTGTATCCAATACAAAAAGCTCTGTTTTCATCACAAAATTCCACAGTATTCTGGACATCTGTGTTGGTGAATCTTTTGCAATTTATTTAATGAACAACGAAGACTGCAAAGAAGAAAGCTGTAGGTGGGATCGGTGTATTAGCGGCTGGCTGTAGCAACACAACCAGGAGGACTTTTACTTGGATAGCAGACGGGCTAGCCGACGCTAGCCGCCGACCGCACGGATGATCGGGTGAAGTCCTTCGTCTTTCCGTCGATCGCTGGAACGCAGGTGAGCACGGGTGTTGATGAGCAGATGAGGGCTGGCTGGCGTAGGTGGAGTGCTAATGTTTTTATCATAGCTAAATGAGGTCCTGTTGCTAAGTTAGCTTCAATGGCGTCGTTAGCAACAGCATTGTTAAGCTTCGCCAAGCTGGGAATTATTAACCGTGTAGTTACATGTCCATAGTTTAATAGTATTGTCGATACATCCAGTCAGGGATGTATTTATTTTGTTTCTATCTGCATTTGAGCCCGATGCTATCACGTTAGCTCAGTAGCTGAAGAGCTTCGCCGATGTATTGTCGTGGAGATAAAAGTCACTGTGAATGTCCATTTTGCGTTCTCGACTCTCATTTTCAAGAGGATATAGTATCCGAGGTGGTTTAAAATACAAATCCGTGATCCACAATAGAATAAGGAGAAAGTGTGGAATCCAATGAACCCTTGTACCTAAGTTACGGTCAGAGTGAAAAAAGATACATCCTGCACTGCTCTCTAGTCCTTCACTCTCACTTTCCTCATCCACGAATCTTTCATCCTCGCTCAAATTAATGGGGTAATCGTCGCTTTCTCGGTCCGAATCTCTCTTGCTGCATTGTAAACAATGGGAAAATGTGAGGAGTCCTTCCTCCGGTGACGTCACGCTACTTTCGGTACAGGCAAGGCTTTTTTTTATCAGCGACCAAAAGTTGCGACCTTTATCGTCGTTGTTCTCTACTAAATCCTTTCAGCAAAAATATGGCAATATCGCGAAATGATCAAGTATGACACATAGAATGGATCTGCTATGCCCGTTTAAATAAAAAAAATTCATTTCAGTAGGCCTTTAATGGAAAGGCAACCGCTTGTTACTCTCGGGGTCTCGTAGCCGCTCAGGCAAATCATATGGTCTAAAAATGCATTTTTCCATCGATAACATGACATCATCGCGCCAAGTGCGTGCTCTTTCAGCCAATTAGTGCACATATATACAGCCCGGCCCCCGGCCAAAAATTTTGTAATTGTAATTTTGGGGAATTTATCTAAATGTGCATGAACTATTTCTGTTCAAAATTGTTTGAAATGTCAAATGTTAAATGTTTAAATATTAACTGTTCGTTTACTGTACTGTGCCAACTGTACTACTATAGGAGTACGTATTTTCTATTGTTTCATTGAAAATAAAACAGCAAAGTCAATTTGGCTGTCATCTGTTTTATTTATGAGACACAATTGTGTCAAAATCATTTTTTTTTTTCCATGCTTGAAATAACAAATTATTACTTTAAAAAAGTAGTTTTATACTTGAGTAGACATGTCCGATATTATCGGCCGATAAATGCTTTGAAATGTAATATCGGAAATTATAGGTATCGTTTTTTTTATTATCGGTATCAGGTTTTAATTTATTTTTTATTTTTTAAAATTAAATCAACATAAAAAACACAAGATACACTTACAATTAGTGCACCAACCCAAAAAACCTCCCTCCCCCATTTACACTCATTCACACAAAAGGGTTGTTTCTTTCTGTTATTAATATTTCTGGTTCCTACATTATATATCAATATATATCAATACAGTCTGCAAGGGATACAGTCCGTAAGCACACATGATTGTGCGTGCTGCTGGTCCACTAATAGTACTAACCTTTAACAGTTAATTTTACTCATTTTCATTCATTACTAGTTTCTATGTAACTGTTTTTATATTGTTTTACTTTCTTTTTTATTCAAGAAAATGTTTTTAATTTATTTATCTTATTTTATTTAATAATTTTTTTTAAAAAGGACCTTATTTTCACCATACCTGGTTGTCCAAATTAGGCATAATAATGTGTTAATTCCACGACTGTATACATCAGTATCGGTTGATATCGGTATCGGTAATTAAAGAGTTGGACAATATCGGAATATCGGATATCGGCAAAAAGCCATTATCGGACATCCCTACTTGTGAATGTTGATGACACAGCTTTGCAACAGTTGATATTCTAGTTTCAAGCATATTTTACTCAACATAGGTCATCAAATCTCAGCAACAAGCTGTAATATCTTACTGAGATCATTTAGGACCAAAACACTTAAAACAAGTAAAACACTCTAACATAAAAATCTGCTTAGTGAGAAGAATTATCTTATCAGACAGAAAATAAGCAAAAATCACACTTTTTTGAGATATTTAATCTTACTTAGATTTCAGTTTTTGCAGTGCATATGAATATACGATGACTGATAATAAAGGACTTTCTTCTATTTGTGAAGATTTTTATTTTCATATGTTGTTTTTTACTCATAGTTGCTACTTTACTGTTGTATGTTTTGACTTCAATAACAACATAGCTTCCGTAGATGTAGAAATCTTTCTTCCTGTAGCAAAAAAAAAGGGTCCGTGTTAGTTCCTGCGGTGGAATCCAGGTTCAAACCGCCATGCTTTTATTTTGAAGCCTCATTTGCACAGAACAGGAAGTCCCTTTGTGCATGCATTATGGCTGTGCAACTCGACAGTAGTTATGTTGCTGTTGTTCCACGGTGCTGAGCGATAACGAAGTAAACAATACAACATGTGTTGACAAACTGAACCATTTTTCTTAAGCGCTCAAATTTGATGTTGACTTAAGTGGGTACATTTTAGCGACAATAAGAACACGACTCACTACTGTCTTTATGACAAGCACTTGACCTATCAACATGATTTTAAAGCTGTTATTTTGTTAAACCGACTATGGTTGTTTTACTACATATTATTATCATTATTATTGTGATGTTATTAGAAAATAATGTTAATGGTTTTAAAATATTTTTCTTTTTAGTATTGTGGTCCACCGTCGTACTCTAGTCTCAAACATAATTATAGCAGACTATATTTAATAATGTTTTGTTTTTCCATTACATACAAAGATCAAGACGCGTTCTAACTTTAGATGCAGGTAAAAGTATGCAATCAATATGATGTATAATGTAGTTTTCAATCAATCAATGTTTATTTACATAGCCCTAAATCACAAATGTCTCAAAGGGCTGCACAAGCCACAACGACACCCTCGGTTCAGAGCCCACATAGGGGCAAGGAAAAACTCACAACCCAGTGGGACGTCGATGTGAATGACTATGAGAAACCTTGGAGAGGACCGCAGATGTGGGTGACCTCCCTCCCCCTCTAGGGGAGACCGGATGCAATGGACGTCAAGTGGGTCTAGCATAATCTTGTGAAAGTCCAGTCCATATGGGATCTAACATAATAGTGAGAGTCCAGTCCATAGTGGGGCCAGCAGGAGACCATCCCGAGCGGAGACGAGTCAGCAGCGCAGAGATGTCCCCAACTGATGCACAGGCGAGCGGTCCACCCCGGGTCCTGACTCTGGACAGCCAGCACTTCATCCATGGCCACCGGACCTGTGTCCCCCCCTCCACAAGGGAGAGGGGGGCAGAGGAGAAAAGAAAAGAAACGGCAGATTGACTGCTCTAAAAAGGGGGTCTATTCAAAGCAGGGGTGTCCAAACTTTTTCCACTGAGAGCCGCACACGGAAAAATTTAAGCATGCGGGGGCCATTTTGATATTTTTCATTTTCAAACCAAAACAAAATATATGGATTTTTCTTTTTTAACCTTTAGGGCTCCCGGGGACCATAAAGGGTCTCAGTCATTAAAATGTTAAAAATAAGTCAAATTATTAATTTTATTTTTTATTTAACGCTTACAGTAAATCTCTATATCAACTTCAGGTTGATAAAAATTTAAAAATTTTTTTTGAAAAAGCCTTATGCCTTTTCTGTCAAAGACAATTTTGTTTTTTATAGTAAAACTGGAAATATGCAGTATTTAGTCATTAGAGCTCTAAAAGATCAATAATGCAGGTCACCATTGATTTTAATTCTTTAATATTTTTGAGTAATCACAGTGAAAATATTAATAAAATCCCACTAAATATTTTTGGTATCCAAAAGGTCCCCCACTCATAATGTGATACATTTTTATTAGTTTTTTTTTTACTTCCAACACTTAAATTACGAGATCAACTTAAGATATATCTGTCGATTTTACGTTTGAACTATTATTTTGTTTGTTTGTATACTCTTTTGTCAAAGAAAACTTTGATGTTTTTATATGGCAACCACACAATATATGCAATATTTTTTCCACATAACACATTTTAAAGTGACATTTTTGAAGTAATTGGATCCATGAATTGGTCAATAATTCATTATAACATAGATTTGTTTGTCTTTTTTTTTTTTTTGAACAATGGCAAAAAAAAGATTAGATTAGATTTCACCTCATTTCACTTTTTTAAATGTTTTTTTTTATTTTTACAATACTATCAATTTTGCAATTTTTGCAGAATGTGTGGCGGGCCGGTAAACAACTAGCTGCGGGCCGCACTTTGGACACCCCTGATTTAAAGGCTAGAGCAGGGGCGTCACTAGCTTTTAAGGACAGGGGGGGCTTAGCCCCCAGGGCATGCAGGATGCGAGCGAACGTAGCGCACGAGCACAAAACTTCACAAACGGCTAACAAAGACTTAGAAATTATTCTTTGTTATTATTATTATTTCAGTCGGATTAGTTTCAATCTGTGTTCAGTACAACAACAAACATGAGTTTGCACAGTGACATTTTGTTTACAGCATCAACAAGAAACAATGACTTGCATGATCCTTCAAGATACACTGAAACACAATGAAAGTCATGGCATTAGCCTCTATGTTATTCATTCACAAATTAGAGGCTAATGCCACAACTTTAGCTCACAATACAATCATTGTTTGTTCCCAAATATTTTGAAGTTGCACAGATTACATTTTGGGCACATATGTGACTAAAATGGTTGTAAATTCAAGCCCTGGAAATATTACTTAATTACTTGAATTAAAGTAATATCTGGATCGGGATAATTTGGCTTGTATATAATATATGTGTATATATATATATATGTATATATATATATATATTATGGCAAGCCGTTAAGGAAATTAAATATATATGTAAGTATGAATAGAAATGAGAAACTTTTATATATACTGTAAATAAGAAAGACTTAGTCTGCTGATCTGAAAAAGAGCCAAAGCTGTCAAAGAGCTGAGGGACCATCTTCAAAGTGCAATGCTGAAACAAGTAATGCAAACAATAAAATATAACTTCCAGGGCTTGAGATTAACGTAGTCCCGTCGTCCCAGGGACGGTAAAAAAAAATGCACGGGACGAAATTAAATGCTCCCCGGGATGATGGCTTTTAACCATTTTTTTTCTTTTTCTTTTTATGTATTTATTCATTTTACATTTTATATTAAATGTCTTGGTTTTTCCACCCTCTGAAAATCCTATGAAATGTTTAACAAGCCATCCTATAATAATACAACAGCTATTAATGTAACAATACAATAAAACAAATATATTTAATGATGTTGTTTTCATTATTTTAACAATAGGCTAATGTATATTACTTTATATAGATTCTACAAGAAACACAAAACTTAAAAACTAAATTATTTACAATTGCAGACACAAGGTTCTTGTTCTGCAGTTCTGTGTGCTAATGTGCTTCGTACACCTGCAGGACCGCAAGCAAGGTCGCAGAGAAAATGTGGACTGGATTTTGAGTGATGTGGGCATTTTCTATATGAACAAGTGGAATAGGATAGGATACCGACGCACTAAAGGGGCTCTCTACCTTACACTATGAAGTGAGGGGAAACTGAGTGAATATTGACAGGTTATATGATTATTTATTTAAACTCATATTTGGGCCACTTTATAATGAATATGTCGGCATGTATTTGTAAAAAAAAAAAAAAAAAAAAGATTTTTTTTTTTTTTTTTTTTTTTTAACACCAAATTATTTAGGGGGGCTTAAGAACATTTTAGGGGGGCTTGAGCCCCCCTAAAATAGGCCTAACAACGCCAATGGGCTAGAGTATACAAATTAGTTTTAAGATGGGACTTAAATGCTTCTACTGAGGTAGCATCTCTAACTGATACCGGGAGGGCATTCCATAGTACTGGAGCCCGAATAGAAAACGCTCTGTAGCCCGCAGACTTTTTTTGGGCTCCGGGAATCACTAATAAGCCAGAGTTCTTTGAACGCAGATTTCTTGCCCGGACACATATGGTACAATACAATCGGCAAGATAGGCTGGAGCTAGACCGTGTAGTATTTTATACGTAAGTAGTAAAACCTTAAAGTCACATCTTAAGTGCACAGGAAGGCAGTGTGTGACAGGATGTAAATGTAGTTACTAGTAGAATACAGTGATTGTAAGTAGCAAAGTAAGCTCTTGAGTTGTATTACTATGTCATTTTATATTCGCAACTTAAAAATGTTTATTGTTAATGACAACAGTAAAGCACCGTTATTTGTATGATATGGAGCTAATGTTCAGCACGGTGGGACAGGGGTTAGTGCATGTGCCTCACAATACGAAGGTCCTGAGTAGTCCTGGGTTCAATCCCGGGCTCGGGATCTTTCTGTGTGGAGTTTGCATGTTCTCCCTGTGACTGCGTGGGTTCCCTCCGGGTACTCCGGCTTCTTCCCACCTCCAAAGACATGCACCTGGGGATTGATTGGCAACTCTAAATTAGCCCTAGTGTGTGAATGTTGTCTGTCTATCTGTGTTGGCCCTGCGATGAGGTGGCGACTTGTCCAGGGTGTACCCCACCTTCCGCCCGAATGCAGCTGAGATAGGCTCCAGCACCCCCCGCGACCCCAAAAGGGACAAGCGGTAGAAAATGGATGGATGGAGCTAATGTTATTGTAATGCCAGCATTAATAAGAGCCATTGTAGTACTGGACGGCTCCAGCAGGGGGCGCGTTGTGCTGGGAGCTATACTAGAGGACACCTGACTTCCTGCTTGCAGTCAATACAGACGTGAGCGGAGCGAAGTTGTGTCCTCGTATCTGTATACTCAAACATCTCCCTTCTCAGGTACAAGTGTCTTTATGTAAATAGTTTTACCCTCCAATGTATCTTTATAGTGTTTAAACATGTTTGAAAGAGTATATTTTTATGACATGTCTTTTCAGTCGACAAGGCTTTATACATGACCAAGCTAATGCTAAAGCTAATTGCACTGCCGATGACGAAGCGGATGCTAACTGCATCAACAGTGTTAAATATATAGAAAGGTACTGTGCGTAGTTAATTATTAATCTGTGTATATTGCTGATGAAATGTGTTTTTACTACAGTTTCTGGGACTAATTCAGTGTAGTTTGTTTAATATTAAGGAATGATAAGTGACTCAGAGCAATCGGATTTAACAAAACCTCATGGAGCTGAATGCAATCTTACTTGGAGGGGAGGGAACAGGTGGTAGAGGTGAACTGCACCATGCCCCCCCCCCCCCCCCCGCCCCTCTCAGTAAACTGTGGAGTCCCCCAAGGCAGTATATTGGGGCCTTTACTGTTCCTAATACATAAACGACTTGTCATCGGCATGCGACTGTGAATTGTTCTTGTTTGCGGACGACTCGGCCTTGCTGGTATCAGACAGGGACAAGTCACAGGTGGAGAAAATCCTCAGTGCTGAACTCTGTAGAATTTGCACCTGGCTCGCTGACAACAAGGTATCCATACACTTGGGTAAAACGGAATCCATCCTGTTTGGGTCCCACATCAACCTTAAGAAAGTCAATGACTTCACTATAAAAGTGGGTGACATTGTTATCACCAGGAAGGATGAGGTCACCTACCTAGGTTCCATTCTAGGGGCTAATCTTTCCTGTGATAAAATGGCAACCAAGGTAATCAAAAATGTCAACCAACGAACAAGATTTCTCTATAAAATCTCCTCTCTGGTCAACAAAAGCACCATGAGGATTCTGGCGGGAACTCTTGTTCAACCCTTTTTCGATTACGCATGCACCTCCTGGTACCCTAGCACCTCCAAAACCCTCAAATCTAAACTCCAAACATCCCAGAACAAGCTAGTCAGATTACTTCTAGACCTCCACCCCAGATCCCACCTCACTCCTACCCACTTCTCCAAAGTGGGCTGGCTCAGGGTGGAGGACAGAGTAAAACAACTTGCACTGAGCCTAGTCTATAAAATCCGCTACACCTCCCTGATACCGAAGTACATGTCAAACTACTTCCTTAAAGTAAATGACCGCCATAACCACAACACCAGGGGGAGCTCCACTAACTACGTTAAACCCAGATTCCGATCTAACAAAGGTCTTAACTCATTCTCTTTCTATGCCACATCAATGTGTGGAATGCGCTCCCAACAGGTATAAAAGAAAGGGCATCTCCATCCTTCAAAACCGCAATAAAAGTACACCTCCAGTCAACTACATCCCTAAACTAACACCCTCCCCGGATTGTTAATAATCAAATGTAAACAATCAAATGCAGATACTTTTTCTTATGCCTTCTGATCTCTCTCTCTCTCTCTCTCTCTCTCTCTCTCTCTCTCGCTCTCTGTCCACTACTTGCTGTACATATCCTACCAAGTCAGACCTACACTGTTCCAATATCCATTTCTCTGTTCTCAATTGTTGATGACTGACGATAATCAACCAAACCTAACCGCCCCCTCGATTGTAAATAATTCAATGTGATTATCTTGTGTGATGACTGTATTATGATGATAGTATATATCTGTATCATGAATCAATTTAAGTGGACCCCGACTTAAACAAGTTGAACAACTTATTCGGGTGTTACCATTTAGTGGTCAATTGTACGGAATATGTACTTCACTGTGCAACCTACTAATAAAAGAATCAATCCATCACTTGTTACTAAAACAATATAGGCTTACTGTAATTGGGTGAACCTTTGTATTTACTTGTTGAGACATCTTCAAATCCAGTTACACTAAGGTAAAGTATATTAGTGCAAAGAACAGGAAAACCTACTCGATTATTTGAATGTAAAATCCATATGATAATACTGGAGTGCATTTTATGTTTGTTGCAATACTGTGTACTTGTACATGTTTGGTGTTTGATTTGTGGCAGTCAATACAGACTGCTACTTTAACTTTAGACGTGAGCAGAACGAAGTTGTGTCCTCGTATCTGTATACTCAAACATCTCCCTTCTCAGGGCGATTACAAGTGCAGGTGAGCCAGTATAGGCGTAATAAGATCAAACTTTCTTGTTCTTGTCAAAAGTCTAGCAGCCGCATTTTGGACCAAATGTAATCTTTTAGACATAGGGAGACCCGAAAATAATACGTTACAGTAATCGAGACGAGACGTAACGAACGCATGAATAATGATCTCAGCGTCGCTAGTGGACAAAATGGAACGCATTTTAGCAATATTACGGAGATGAAAGAAGGCCGTTTTAGTAACACTCTTAATGTGTGACTCAAAAGAGAGAGTTGGGTCGAAAATAATACCCAGATTCTTTACCGAGTCGCCTTGTGTAATTGTTTGGTTGTCAAATGGTGGTATTATTAAATAGATGTCGGTGTCTAGCAGGACCGATAATCAGCATTTTTACCTTCTAAATGGGGGTGTCGAATGTGTTTTAATTGAGGGCCACATCGCAGTAATGGCCGCCTTCTTAGGGACGTTTTTTAAAAATGTATATAGTGATTAATCATGCTGAGTGGAAATTCAAGTGTGATACATCTGATTTGAAAAAAAAACATGTATAATTTGACAGCACTAATATAAATGTGGAAGTACCTCGGAATCTTGTTCACGAGTGAGGGAAGAGTGGATCGACAGGCGAATCGGTGCGGCGTCTTCAGTAATGCGGACGCTGTATCGATCCATTGTGGTGAAGAAAGCTCTCAATTTACCGGTCGATCTACGTTCCCATCCTCACCTATGGTCATGAGCTTTGGGTTATGACCGAAAGGACAAGATCACGGGTACAAGCGGCCGAAATGAGTTTCCACCGCCGGGTGGCGGGGCTCTCCCTTAGAGATGGGGTGAGAAGCTCTGTCATCCGGGAGGAGCTTAAAGTAAAGCCGCTGCTCCTCCACATCGAGAGGAGCCAGATGAGGTGGTTTGGGTATCTGGTCAGGATGCCACCCGAACGTCTCCCTAGGGAGGTGTTTAGGGCACGTCCGACCGGTAGGAGGCCACGGGGAAGACCCAGGACACGTTGGGAAGACTATGTCTCCCGGCTGGCCTGGGAACGCCTCGGGATCCCCCGGGAAGAGCTGGACGGAGTGGCTGGGGAGAGGGAAGTCTGGGCTTCCCTGCTTAGGCTGCTGCCCCCACGACCCGACCTCGGATAAGCGGAAGAAGATGTATGGATGGATAATATAAATGTATAGACACCTCATGATATTGCACAATTCCCTAAATGCATTTGATTAGATTTTTTCTTGTACAAATTTTTTTGTATGTTTATGTACAAATTGATCGATAACTTGCATTGAAATTATAAGTAAAGGTGACAAGCAGATATTTCGGAATGTATTTTTATCTTTACAAAAATATTTGATATACAATAATTTAATATTTGGCATGATCAGACAATGTTTAAAAGATGTGCAAAATTGTAATAACCATGTATTTAGTAAAAACTTTTTTTTTTTTAACTCAGGCTTTTTGCTGACCACATACGTTTATTAATTACAAATGTAATTAATAAACAAAGCAGTGCAACTGGCACAACAGCGCCCCCACCTGGCAAGTGAGACAACGCAAAACATCAGAAGTGCAGGTATCCTGTTTGTGTTTTCTTATAGTTAAAAAAAAAAAAAAAAAAGAGGGCATAGTACATTGTGATTTTTGAAATTATTGATTGTGCAAAGGGTGAAATGATCGCATAAATGCTATAATTATGGCAGTCACGTGACCGGGCATCGTCAAAATGGCTGCTGTTTGTCAGGTAAGCTAACTTAATAGCAAAGTCGTATATTTCGCTATTAAAACTCAATTTAAACCAATTTAACGATTCTAGTGCTTTAACAGGGTGCCAAGTATTACAATTGAACTATTCTTACTACATGTCTTGAATTAATACATACAAAATAAGTTGGGAACATGATGCTATCTCCATTAGCCATGCTATGTTAAGCACAAATTAGCAAACATGCTAGCAATAAACCACTTGAATCAATATACTCGATGATAAAAACATTAAGCCAAAAATACATTTGTGGTACTACTCCGTTTTGGTACCTCATAGGCTGACCATATTGTGAAATCCCCAAAAGAGGACACATATATGCGTGCCAAGTCGGGCAGCACGCCAAAGCCGGGACTAGGTGAAAATTTGCCAATGATACTTGAACTTGCTTTATAAATATTATATTTATTTAAATACAACATTTTTTCTCCTCTGTTGACAGCAGTGTTGGCGCTAGGAATTTTCAAAGTGGGGTCCCAGGTACCCCATCAAGTCATAAAAATGGGATCCCACAGTAAATTTACATTTATACTGTATATCTAAGGGCTGTCAAGTGATTAATTTGTTTTAATCAGATTAATCACACTCTAGATCTGTGATTAATACTGATTAATCACAGATAATTTTTTTACATAAAATTTTCATATTAAGGTGCGGACCGCCAAATAACGTTTTGCGGGCCGCGTGTCTGAGACCCCTGCTTTACGTAATTAAAAAATATATATATTTAAATTCATAGGCAAATTCATTAATTATTTACTGTGTGGCCCTCAATGAAAACAAGTTTGACACCCCTGGTCTAGTGGGACAGGCCAAAGTGAAGTCGGAGAAAATGCAGTCCTTTATAAATTATTTAATGTTTCTCTCCGGCCCGATAGCAAATGCTTCACGGACCGGTGGTTGGGGACCACTGCTCTAGCAAACCTCATCAAAAATCTGTTCTGTGTTCCATTTGGGGAGTGGTATATCCTCCGTAATGGGTCTGGGTTAATTCACTTTTTAATTATGAACCTGTATAGCAATTTGGTTATTTTTTTAATTGCTCCACAAATAAAGTTGGATTATTGTACATTATTCTTTTAAGAGCATGCATGTCATCCTAAAGGCTAGTACTGACTTCATCCTGAAGAGGGCGCCACTGGCCCACCTCTGTTCAGACCACTGTCGCAACAGAGTTCATCAACATAACATTGTGTTAATTTTATTTTTGTAAAGTTAGGTTAATAATATACTATTAGTCTAAGAAAATAATTAATATTGCCACTATATACTGGCGATTAGAATTGTGTGAATTATTGGATACTGCATGTTAATTAAGGGTGTGGCCAGCTGTGTATATTACAGTCGTGGTCAAAAGTTTATATACACTTGTAAAGAAAATAATGTCATGGTTGTCTTGAGTTTCCAATAATTTCTACAACTCTTATTTTTTTGTGATAGAGTGATTGGAGCGCATGCTTGTTGGTCACAAAAAACATTCATGAAGTTTGGTTCTTTTATGAATTTATTATGGGTCTACTGAAAATGTGAGCAAATCTGCTGGGTCAAAAGTATACATACAGCAATGTTAATATTTGGTTACATGTCCCTTGGCAAGTTTCACTGCAATAAGGCGCTTTTGCGCGGCCCTCAGTGGAAAAAAGTTTGGACACCCCTGCTATAAACGATACTGCACAATTTGGCTCTGAGGTGATACCAAGTAAATACAGGGGTACCTCAGTTTTTGCTAGTAACCCGCTGAAAAAGCCAAACGAGAACTGGATCGTCCAAAAACCAAAGGAGTCTATCCCATAAGAAATCAGCGAAAAAGCTATCTTTTGGATAAGAACTATTGTTTGAAAAACAAAACAATAGAATGTAGTACAAAACAACTAGAGTATAGTTTTCTAAAGTAATGTAATAATAATGTACATTTACCTTGGAGAGTGGACTTTTACTGCATCTTCTTCCAGCTGCTACTCCGTCAAACACACCATCAGCAGCTTCCCATATATTTCCATGGATAAATGTCCACCGTTTACGAATCATTTTAACATCCCCGGCTGTCGTAATGGACTCCACCTGCTTCAGTATGGTGCAGATGAGGTTTTTGATGATTTCTTTCTTTATTTCATTGAATATCATCTCAGCACTGTCCTTCATACTCACCTTCTTTGTTGAAAAACAGAAGGTATGTCAATCTCTTGCTATAAGCTAATGCTAGCGAGTAAGACTAGATGTTTTCGGTGGATCTCACGGGGTTCATTTTGGCAATTGTTATGCCAACTAACAAATGTTTTGCTTGCAACTTAAAGCATAACACTTAGCCCAGAGAAAACTCGTATCTCAAAATACTCTTAAGCTTGGCGCTCGTAATTCGTACAATAAATGACGACTAAAACTTTACAGAGTTGTAACGGCAAGCTCCATTCATAGACTAGTCTTATTATAATGTGGTCCATGTAAATGGTTAATGAAGACGTGGGCCACCACAAATAAATTAATGTATGGGAAACACTGCAGATATTTCTGAAATTGAAGAGAAAAATCCATCATGTCTCGTAGTGTCGTTCTGATACCGATCCTGTGGCCGACAGGAGCAAAAACGCAGCAAAGTCCAAACGCAAAAATGCCCAAAACGCACTAACTCCATAAACGGGAAAATGCTGCAATTTTAGAATGATGCAATCACATAAAAGCAAAAGAAAAATGCTGCGAGTGCCAAAATAACACACTCGCAAACCAAGAAAAACACATGCACGAGAGAAATGCTGCGACAAAACAGAAGTTAAAGTTAAAGTTGAAGTTAAAGCACCAATGATTGTCACACACACACTAGGTGTGGCGAAATTATTCTCTGCATTTGACCCATCACCCTTGATCACCCCCTGAGAGGTGAAGGGAGCAGTTAGCAGCAGCGGTGGCCGCTCCCGGGAATCATTTTTGGTGATTTAACCCCCAATTCCAACCCTTGATGCTGAAGCTAGGCTAGCCACACCTGTCCATGATTGGCAATCAGTACACACACTGTCTCTGGCAACCAATCAGAGGGTTGTTTAAGCCAGCCTTGTTCCTCTAGACCAGTGGTTCTCAACCTTTTTTCAGTGATGTACCCCCTGTGAACATTTTTTTAATTCAAGTACCCCCTAATCAGAGCTAAGCAATTTTGGTTGAAAAAAAGAGAAAAAGAAGTAAAATACAGCACTATGTCATCAGTTTCTGATTTATTAAATTGTATAACAGTGCAAAATGTTGCTCATTTGTAGTGGTCTTTCTTGAACTATTTGGAAAAAAAGATATAAAAATAACTAAAAACTTGTTGAAAAATAAACAAGTGATTCAATTATAAATAAAGATTTCTACACATAGAAGTAATCATCAACTTAAAGTGCCCTCTTTGGGGATTGTAATAGAGATCCATCTGGATTCATGAACTTAATTCTAAACATTTCTTCACAAAAAAAATAAATCTTTAACATCAATATTTATGGAACATGTCCAAAATAAATCTAGCTGTCAACATTGAATATTGCATTGTTGCATTTCTTTTCACAGTTCTCTTTGACAGACATTTTAGTGAGGGTCAAACCATCATGGCATGGGGGAAACTCTGGGTTTATGGTAATGAATGGAATAGCCTACTTGATTTGATGTTCAGTTTATGAACTTACATTCATATTTTGTAGAAGTATTATTCAATAAATATATTTATAAAGGATTTTTGAATTGTTGCTATTTTTAGAATATTTTTAAAAAATCTCTCGTACCCCTTGGCATACCTTCAAGTACCCCCAGGGGTACGCGTACCCCCATTTGAGAACCACTGCTCTAGACGGGACTGGACCGTCCATCCATTCTTCACCGTTTGTCCCTCTTGGGGTCGCGGGGGTGTGTGGAGTGGAGCCTATCCCAGCTGCATTTGGGTGGAAGGCGGGGTACACCCTGGACAAGTCGGGGACTGGACCATTTTTTCGGCAACTTCAGTTTGTGCTATGCTACTCCATGCATCTAGTGTAGGGTTTTGGTATCGGGAGCAGTACCAATATGTATTTTGATACTTTTTAAATTAAAGGGGACCCCCACAAATGTCATTATCGACTTTATTTTAACAGAACAGTTTATGATACATTAAACATACGTTTCTTATTGGACAATTCTAGAAGACTAAAATAGAAACTAAAAAGCATTAAACACATTGGGATTATTCTTATTAAGATTAAAGATTAAAGTACCAATGATTGTCACACACACACTTAGATGTGGTGAAATTTGTCCTCTGCATTTGTGCCATCCCCTTGGGGAGCAGTGGGGAGCAGTGGGCAGCAGCGGCGCCGCGCCCGGGAATCATTTTGGTGATTTAACCCCCAACTCCAACCCTTTGTTGCTGAGTGCCAAGCAGGGAGGTTATGGGTCCCATTTTTATAGTCTTTGGTATGACTCGGCTGGGATTTGAACTCCAACCTACCGATCTCAGGGCGGTTACACTCAAGGAACAATTTACAATTTGACATATTACTTATAGCCTACCATAATCTAGGATTAGGTTAGAATAGAATAGAAAGTTGTATTGACTTTGTTTTAAATGCTTTGTAGTTTATGGTCTAACCCCCGCCCAGAAAAATATATACATCAAACACCTTTTTTTTAATGATATCGATTACACGTCTATCACAATATATATTGATATTGCTTTATCGACTGCAATGTAGCATGCACGCAATGCCCTTTAAGTGAATCTGACTTTATATTGGTATTCCACTGATGTCACCAATGGCAAAAACCAATGGGCCGAATTCCAAACGGCTCGTTTCCGGAATGTATGAAGGAAGGCAAGATTGTTGATCTCCAAAATGCCTTCATGGTTTGATTTCAAGCTTTCGGGACTTATGCAGATCTCAAATACACAACAGCAGGTACCAATAGATCAGTGGTTCTTAACCTGGGTTCAATCGAACCCTAGGGGTTTGGTGAGTCGGGCTCAGGGGTTCGGCGGAGGTCAAAACACACCCGACTCATCGTGTAAATAAAAACTTCTCCCTATCGGCGTATTACGGATACGGCAACAGCAGAAGTCAGACTGATTTGCAGGTGTGTAATTTGTTGTGAGTTTATGCACTGTGTTGGTTTTGTTCTTTGAACAAGGTGATGTTCATGCACGGTTCATTTTGTGCACCAGTAAAAAAAACATGGTAACACTTTAGTATGGGGAACATATTCACCCTTAATTAGTTGCTTATTAACATGCAAATTAGTAACATATTGGCTCTTAACTAGTCATTTTTAAGTACTTATTAATGCCTTATTCGGCATGGCCTTATTATAACCCTAACCCTCTAACCCTGGCCCTAACCCTCTAACCTTAACCCTGACCAAATAACTCTAAATTAAGTCTTTGTTACTTAGAATATGTTCCCCTAGTGTCCAAAAAACTCTAAATTAAGTCTTTGTTACTTAGAATATGTTCCCCATACTAAAGTGTTACCAAAAACATAACTTTGTCTTGAATTTGAAAAAAAAAAAAAAAAAAAAAATTGCACTAAAGAAGGGTTCGGTGAATGCGCATATGAAACTGGTGGGGTTCGGTACCTCCAAGAAGGTTAAGAACCACTGCAATAGATAAAACACATTGTTTTTGCATATTAAGGACCCTTTAAAAATCATAGTTCATACATGTGAATAATGTTGATATCGATATCGGCCAATCTCACTCTTAGAGGATCGGTATCAGAATCAGCAACAAAAAACCCGATCAGATCACACCCTAATATTCGCGTTTATATGATAGCGACATTTTTCTTTCGTACCATGTTTTTATCATGTTTGTGTGTTTTTGGATCCTTAACCCAGCTGACACAAGACATTATAAACAACGTTGAGAACTTGTTGAATTAGGTCCTGGCATTGAGCAACTCAAACATAATGTTGGAACAACATGCTTTTTGACAACGTTTATTCAATGTCGGGTTGTGACGTTGATTTGACCATTGAAATTTTGTCATTTCCCAACCAGTATTCTACAACACAAATACAACGCTGAAACAGCGTTTATTCAATGTCAGGTTGTGACGTAGATTTGACCATTGAAACTTGGTCAATTCCCAGCCAACAACGTGGATCCAACGTTGGACAGCAACATTGTCTCAATTTACAAATACAACTATTTTGTCAGTTTTAGAAGACATGTATGTACAAACCCCGTTTCCATATGAGTTGGGAAATTGTGTTAGATGTAAATATAAACGGAATACAATGATTTGCAAATCATTTTCAACCCATATTCAATTGAATGCACTACAAAGACAACATATTTGATGTTCAAACTCATAAACTATATATATTTTTTGCAAATAATAATTAACTTAGAATTTCATGGCTGCAACACGTGCCAAAGTAGTTGGGAAAGGGCATGTTCACCACTGTGTTACATGGCCTTTCCTTTTAACAACACTCAGTAAACGTTTGGGAACTGAGGAGACACAGTTTTTAAGCTTCCCAGGTGGAATTCTTTCCCATTCTTGCTTGATGTACAGCTTAAAACAGTCCGGGGGTCTCCGTTGTGGTATTTTAGGCTTCATAATGCGCCACACATTTTCAATGGGAGAAAGGTCTGGACTACAGGCAGGCCAGGAACACTTCAGAAACCCACTGTCAGTAACTACAGTTGGTCTCTACATCTGTAAGTGCAAGTTAAAACTCTCCTATGCAAGGCGAAAACCGTTTATCAACAACACCCAGAAACGCTGTCGGCTTCGCTGGGCCTGAGCTCATCTAAGATGGACTGATACAAAGTGGAAAAGTGTTCTGTGGTCTGACGAGTCCACATGTGCCTGCTGGGTTCTGTGATTGGCGCATTTGAACGTTGCGGTGTATTTGCCCGTTGACCACTGTAGATACCGCCCTTGGTATCGATACTATTGAGATCTGAGTGGCTCTGCACACCACTACTTTTAAGGTTACATCCGGGTAGGCAAGTTGCACAACTTGGATGTGGATATACTCATAAGTCTTCAGGAAATTAATGTTAGTCCCTGCAGGGATTGCGTGTGCGTGCATGAATATGTGTGTGTGTGCGTGCGTGCGTGTGAGCATTCCACAGTGTTTAGATCTCAAGCGCTGTTTTCCATATTCTCTTCCTTCCCTTGTCTTCTTTCTACGTTGTGTTTTCTGTGTCCATCTTTTGTTTTCTCATTTCATGCAGTGGGTCCTCTAATTTGTATGCCGCTGTGACGCATGGAGTTGACACAAGGACACGTCTGTGAGGAGAGCGGGCGAGCGGTTCTTACGTAACGCCAGTCTGCATGAATCGACGCGAGGGGGATGGGTCCTCATGTGTTCCTGTGGCTGTGCCTATCTGGCTGAGTCAGGTGAAGGTGGGGGCAGTGAGAGTTGAACCCATCATCACACAATATTTCAAAGATGAATCCAATGTATTTACTGTAACTCTTCTGGCATTCCATCAGGGACACAACACCCCTTGGTGGAACACGGTTACATGCATGTTAAAATGTGTTTTATTTACCAATATTTGTTTGTTATTTTTGTTGCAGTCGTGGTCAAAGGTTTACATACACTTGTAAAGAACATAACGTCATGGCTGTCTTGAGTTTCCAATCAATTCCAGTGTTTCCCATAAACTGCCAAGATACCTGTGGCAGTGGGGGCGTGGCTATGGGCGTGGTCACCATGACATCATCGAGTAATTTGCATAATATACTACAATGATATGATTTTCTCTAAAAAGGCTCAAAAAATGTATACTTACTAATTAATAATAACAGTTTGGTTTTAAACGTCCATCCATCCATCCATTTTACAATATAATTACAACACTTTATGTACATATTTATATACAGATTTGAACAATAAGTTATTCACTGAAATATATTTATTAATTGTGGTTCTTACAAAAAATATATCTTATAAAATATAAAAGCTAAAATGTTTCTTAAAGCTCTGCCCCTTTAATTAGTGCATACTAAATAATTTAACTTTAGCCTACTACTACAACCATATTATTTACCAGCAACATAAAGTGAAACAGAGGCAGAAGTGTCCTGCCACAGTCAGTAACAAATAAACAGGAAACAGTAGTGGTCAAATACAAATAAGGCAACAAGAGAAGTATCCTACACTTCTCTTTTGTAAAGTAAATCTGAACAGCCTATATGGGCATCTACATCAACTATATGATTTGCCTGAGAAGCTGCACAGGACCAAAAAATATTTAAAAAAAAAATTAAAACATTTTAAAAAATGTTTTATTTGTGGCGGACGTAATTCTTTCGTGGCGGGCCGCCACAAATAAATGAATGTGTGGGAAACACTGAATTCTACAACTCTTATTTTTTTGTGATAGAGTGATTGGAGCACATACTTGTTGGTCACAAAAAGATTCATGAAGTTTGGTTCTTTTATGAATTTATTATGGGTCTACTGAAAATGTGAGCAAATCTGCTGGGTCATAAGTATACATACAGCAATGTTAATATTTGCTTACATGTCCCTTGGCATTTTGGTAGCCATCCACAAGCTTCTGGCAAGCTTCTGGTTGAATTTTTCGACCACTCCTCTTGAAAAAATTGGTGCAGTTCAGCTAAATTAGTTGGTTTTCTGACATGGACTTATTTCTTCAGCATTGTCCACACGTTTAAGTCAGGACTCTGGGAAGGCCATTCTAAAACCTTCATTCTAGCCTGATTTAGCCATTCCTTTACCCCTTTTGACGTGTGTTTGGGGTCATTGTCCTGTTGGAACACCCAACTGCGCCCAAGACCCAACCTCCGGGCTGATGATTTTAGGTTGTCCTGAAGAATTTAGAGGTAATCCTCCTTTGTCATTGTCCCATTTAAAGCACCAGTTCCATTGGCAGCAAAACAGGCCCAGAGCATAATACTACCACCACCATGCTTGACGGTAGTAATGGTGTTCCTGGGATTAAAGGCCTCACCTTTTCTCCTCCAAACATATTGCTGGGTATTGTGGCCAAACAGCTCAATTTTTGTTTCATCTGACCACAGAACTTTCCTCCAGAAGGTCTTATCTTTGTCCATGTGATGTAACAGTAAGCCATGTGTCAAAGATAGACATTTTTCTTCATTACCGTATTTTTCGGACTATAAATCGCTCCGGAGTATAAGTCGCACCGGCCGAAAATGCATAATAAAGAAGGAAAAAAACATATATAAGTCGCATTTTTTGGGGAAATGTATTTGATAAAACCCAAGAATAGACATTTGAAAGGCAATTTAAAATAAATAAAGAATAGTGAACAACAGGCTGAATAAGTGTACGTTATATGAGGCATAAATAACCAACTGAGAACGTGCCTGGTATGTTAACGTAACATATTATGGTAAGAGTCATTCAAATAACTATAACATATAGAACATGCTATACGTTTACCAAACAATCTGTCACTCCTAATCGCTAAATCCCATGAAATCTTATACGTCTAGTCTCTTACGTGAATGAGCTAAATGATATTATTTGATATTTTACGGTAATGTGTTAATAATTTCACACATAAGTCGCTCCTGAGTATAAGTCGCACCCCCGGCCAAACTATGAAAAAAACTGCGACTTGTAGTCTGAAAAATATGGTAGTCTCAATCAATCAGTCACATTTTTGCCATTACCATTAGACAGTAATACATCAGACAGTGATGCAACAGAAAAGGGCTTCATGTATTTTTTCAATACTTTTGTTTATGGGTTACGCGGCTGCAAAAAGGAACAAAAATAGCTCCCATCACACTTAAAAAATAGGACCTTTTTTTTACCCCAGTGAAAAATAATGGGAATAGAGTAGACACAAAACCCATCAAATACTTGAATAAGGAATAAGCAGAGAGTAATGATAAAGGTATCAAAGATAGATCTCATCTCCTTGTTCCTTACTGATCCCACTCTTATTGGCGGGTGCCTTGAAGTTGAACAAGGCTATAAAAATAGCAGCACAAAGTCGCACATGCACAAACACACACATCATCCGTGGCAATCTGCAGTAAGTCAGCAGCTGTGCCCCTGAGTGGTTTTTGGAGAGTTTCTGTGGGAGGCGGGTAGGTGGGTGTGTGTGCTGGTGAAAGACGCTGTATTGGTGGAGACTAAAAACTGCCTCCTGTTACATCATCGCCCCTACAACAAACCACACACCAGCAGCATGAGCTTCGCTTCTTCCAATCCTTTCGTAGCTTTTTTCCAAATGTTGCAAAATATGTCCGTTGAAATCCAACGCCGTTTAGAGTGTATTGAAACCTAACTGCCTTGGCCGCCCATCTTTTTCTAGCAAGTCTGGCATTGCCATGGCAACACCTCATCACCGACTTCAGCAATCTATAAAATGATATTAAATACAGTGAACAATTAAATATCTTGTTTCACCTATTTATTGGTCTGGATATCTTGTTGGACAATTTCAAAATGTAACAGCCAGTTGAGGAACAAATCATACGGATATACAATATAAAATAAATAATTATTTTAAACATATTTAAAATATTCTAAAAAAAATAACATCAATACAAGTGTATTACATTTAATATATTATCCTAAAAAAGAACATTTTCAAATGTTACTATATATATAAAAAAAAAAAAAAGAGATTTAAAAAATCTCTGCATTCTGGATCCATCCATAATATAATATTATATACACACATAATACAAACAGTCACATTTTACATTAATACATTGTTATTAAATGATGCAATAAATAATTGATTATCAAAAATAATTCAAATGAAATATTTCTAAAGAAAATAACATTCAAATGAATACATTAAACTAAAATGTGTGTAATATTTAAAGGAAACCATTTTACAGCGTGTCCCTAAATTCATGACCCATAACTTAGACCAGGGGTCACCAACGCGGTGCCGCAGGCACCAGGTAGCCCGTAAGGACCAGATGAGTAGCCCGCTGTCCTGTTCTAAAAATAGCTCAAATAGCAGCACTTACCAGTGAGCTGCCTCTATTTTTTAAATTTTATTTATTTACTAGCAAGCTGGTCTAGCTTTGCCCGACAGTTTTAATTCTAAGAGAGACAAAACTCAAATAGAATTTGGAAATCCAAGAAAATATTTTAAAGACTTGGTCTTCACTTGTTTAAATAAATTCATTTATTTTTTTACTTTGCTTCTTATAACTTTCAGAAAGACAATTTTAGAGAAAAAATACAACTTAAAATGATTTTAGGATTTTTAAACACATATACCTTTTTACCTTTTAAATTCCTTCCTCTTCTTTCCTGACAATTTAAATCAATGTTCAAGTAAAATTTTTTTTTTTATTGTAAAGAATAATAAATACATTTTAATTTAATTCTTCATTTTAGCTTCTGTTTTTTCGACGAAGAATATTTGTGAAATATTTCTTCAAACTTATTATGATTAAAATTCAAAAAAAATATTCTGGCAAATCTAGAAAATCTGTAGAATCAAATTTAAATCTTATTTCAAAGTCTTTTGAATTTCTTTTAAAATTTTTGTTCTGGAAAATCTAGAAGAAATAATGATTTGTCTTTGTTAGAAATATAGCTTGGTCCAATTTGTTATATATTCTAACAAAGTGCAGATTGGATTTTAACCTATTTAAAACATGTCATCAAAATTCTAAAATTAATCTTAATCA
Organism: Entelurus aequoreus; assembly: GCF_033978785.1. Lineage (NCBI taxonomy): Eukaryota > Metazoa > Chordata > Actinopteri > Syngnathiformes > Syngnathidae > Entelurus > Entelurus aequoreus. The sequence goes on from NC_084755.1 coordinate 31,977,542, forward strand.
GGAAAAATTACTAATGATGTTCCATAAATTATTTTTTTAATTTTTTCAAAAAGATTCAAATTAGCTAGTTTTTCTCTTCTTTTTTTCGGTTGAATTTTGAATTTTAAAGAGTCGAAATTGAAGATAAACTATGTTTCAAAATTTTATCGTAATTTTTTTCGTGTTTTCTCCTCTTTTAAACCGTTCAATTAAGTGTAAATATCATTCATTATTAATAATAACATAGAGTTAAAGGTAAATTGAGCAAATTGGCTATTTCTGGCAATTTATTTAAGTGTTTTTAAACTGGTAGCCTTTCGCATTAATCAGTACCCAAGAAGTAGCTCTTGGTTTCAAAAAGGTTGGTGACCCCTAACTTAGACATTGAATGTGGTGTACAAACATGTTTATTTTTTTATTTAATAAATACATTAATGATAAATAATACCTTACATTTTGTGCTGTACGTCATTTAAATTGAATATAAATGTTTAAAAAATAAACAAAAATGCTATATTATAAATGAAATATATGTAAAATAATACAATGGATGAAAAGGAAGAAAATATTTATTCATATAATATTGTTTATTTATATTGTTCAGTTATATGCATTTATGTATATTTTCAATATTTGTACAATTTTACCTTAAAGTCTGGAAATGCAACGTAATAGACACATATGTAATAATGTAAACACACATTATACGAACAACTTAAAGTTAATCATTGTTTAGTAATTCATAACAAATTACATTTTAAAATGGAACATATGAATTTACGTGGGTTTACCTTTATGGTGATGATGTAGATTTAGATTTCTTGTAAACTTGTGCGCAACACTTCTAATCCATGTGATGCAGAAGACAAAAACTCGGAACGCAAGCTGATATCAAATGGTTTTTATAATGCTGAAAATAGATATCACAGAGCCACAAACACAAGCCATTCTTTGATTGTGCCACACTGATTTGTCACTGGAAAACAAAGCAGACAGAAACAACTGTGCCCATGATCAACCCCCAAGCAGCACCACCGTATCAAACACATCGTCAAACACTCACCAGAGGGTATCTAAGACCCTCATCTCTTTCAGCTTTTACATTCAACTTCGCGCTGTGCCAAAAAGTTCTAAGTGCTTCGCCAACAGGAAAACCGCCTTCTGCATGCACAGAGCCTTACGCGATGATTTACAAAACCAGGGCTGCATACAGTCACAGTGTAAAGGACAAAAAAGAAACAAGAGAGGACATTTTCATCATGGCAGTCTGGGACGCGGCGTCCTAAGTCTCTCATTCAAGGCACAATTTATTGGCCTGGGTTTTGGAATTATTATAAAGACGGTCATATTTCTGACCTTAGAGAGGCGTGTTGCCAAAGTTCTGTTTGGACAAGATCTTGTAATTTGCACTGCTGCTCTTGTGATGGTGCGGTCCTCTCTTGGTCGGGAAAACATGTCTGCCGTCTGATGTAGTCAAAGAATGGCTTCATACCGTATATGTCATGCTTATGCTGATAGACATAACAGGAAGTGCAGTAAGTGTTAGGAGCCACAACTTCGTCACAATGCTAGTTTACAATCGTGAACAGATGCTACGTGATTCACAGCCAATTTAATGTTCTTTTTCTCTTAAGTTACATTTATGGACGTTTCTGGAACAGGCACTAAACAGTCTTGTCATAAAACCACAATCAACTTTGCACGCACGCAAAGCAGTGTGGTGTTTTATGAGAAGTTGATAATGCGTACGGTAAATTTCACTTTTTTTTTTAATCCACAAACAGCAATATTCTTATCACAACATTAAGATATATCTTTGTACATTAGTGGATGGATCCTGGTTGATGAATGTCAAACAATCTAAAGCCTCAAAGCATTTATATTCACTTTATTTTTTTTTTAAAGAGCAAAGTCTCAAGTAAGCCATCACGTTCTGTTTGACTGAAACAGAAACTGTATCGGAAATTGATAAAAGCACTGATAAATGCAATATAAAGGTGTCGTAGTACTCGCTTAGTAGTGCTTTCCATAGCAATAAACGGGACATTGATGGTCAGTTTATAATCAAATTGGGTTTTTTTTGTATATATATATATATATATATGTATAATGTTGCAATGGGTTGCAACATTCTGTGAATTTTTAAAGTAATAAAATAAGAGGACCTAAACCTCGTGTGGGATTAAAATTTTAGGGAAGTTGGACACTTTCATGGGTCATCATGAGAATTTGTGGTAGTTTACAGCAATAAAACCGGCAATGCAGGTTAGTTTATGACCGTAAATTGATTAAAGCCTTAAAAAAAAAAAAAATCTAGTTTTTTACAACAAGATTGTACGATGTGTTTTTGAGCTAATTAGGATACACACCCTGAAATGCACTCTACATTCCTCCGTTGCATGCACTGATCCGTTCGAGAAACTTGCAGGCTACAACAGGAGTAGTGAGGCCACAATGTATTGGAACCCACATAATGATACAGTTTTTTCTCCCTGATAAAGGCTTTTAAGGAAGCAGATACGACAGCTGCTGATGACGTCCAATAGTTATCCACTGAGACCTACTGTAAGGGTGTGTTTTCATTTTTGGCAAGGGAGAATTGTATTATATATATATATATATATATATATATATATATATATATATATATATATATATATATATATATATATATATATATATATATATATATATTTTTTTTTTTTATTTTTTTTTAAATTTATTTATTTATTTATTTATTTAAACACTTTTTTTAATCTGTTGAAAAACATTGAATCATTTAGATAGAAAGTGTCCAACTCTAAAATTCTCCATTGAAACTTCCAACGGCAAATGTCCTTTTGCAACACTTTGTGTATACAGGAGGTCCTCGGGATACATACGAGTTTTGTTGCTATGACAGCGCTGTAACGTAACGCAAAATGTCAACGCGAAATGCCGTCACGTGAATCGCCGTAACACGGGAGGTCATTATGCGAAATGGCGTAATGGCGTAACTTGAAACAGCTTAGCCCGAAACGCCATAATGCAGATCGTCTTAACGCGAAATGCCGTAATCGGAATTGCTGTAACTTGAATCGCCGTTATTCGAGGTCGTAATGCGAAACGTTGTATTGTGAAACTGTGTAACCTGAAACGGCATAAACCAAAACAGCATAACACGAAAAGTCGTAACGCCAAACGCCTTAATGCAAATCGTCATAACGCAAACCATTGTAATGCGTAACGCGAAATGCCGTAAAGTGAATTGCTGTAACTTGAATCGTCGTTATTGGAGGTCGTAATGCGAAACGTTGTATTGTGAAACTGTGTAACCTGAAACGGCATTAACCAAAACAGCATAACACGAAAAGTCGTAACGCCAAACGCCTTAACGCAAATCGTCATAACGCAAACCATTGTAATGCGAAATGCCGTAAAGTGAATTGCTGTAACTTGAATCGCCAGTATTGGAGGTCGTAATGCGAAACGTTGTATTGTGAAACTGTGTAACCTGAAACAGCATTAACCAAAACAGCATAACATGAAAAGTCGTAACGCCAAACGCCTTAACGCAAATCGTCATAACGCAAACCATTGTAATGCGTAACGCAAAATGCCGTAAAGTGAATATCTGTAACTTGAATCGCCGTTATTCGAGGTTGTAATGCGAAACGTTGTATTGTGCAACTGTGTAACCTGAAAAAGCATTAACCAAAACAGCATAACACGAAAAGTCGTAAGGCCAAACGCCTTAACGCAAATCGTCATACCGTAAACCATTGTAATGCGTAACGCGAAATACCATAACATGAAACGCTGTAATACAAAATGGCTTGACACAAAACTGTGTTAAATGAAATGGCGTACCACAAAACGGCGTACTACGAAACGCAGTACCACAAAACGACTTAGCGCGAAACGCCGTAGCATGAAACGGTGCAACACGAGGACCGCCTGTATATTCAACCTGAAAATCGGATTTCAGCAGAACCTGAATAGTTTAAAAAATAACATTTTAAAAAATATTCAAGAAAAGGTTTGTAGTTTTTGGAACGCTAATAGACTGAAGTTGTTATCCATCCAATGCTAAGTTACACCTGGTTATTTACTAAGTTTCCTGTCAAGTACGGGCCCTCCAACACTCTTTTAATAAAAGGGCAACTGGAAGCTGAAGTCGATGATTGACCAATTCTATTAAAGCATAAACACAAACAGACCCAGCATTTCTTCCAAGAAAATCAGCACATTGAAGAAGACAAAGGAGAATAAAGAAAAACATATTTTACAACACATTTCTTAGGGTTTTGTCCCCCCCCACAAGTCTTTACTGCGCACAATAATGTCAAAAAAAAATCTCAGTGGCATCGTGCCACTCAATCTTGGCTTTGTCTTACTTTTGCACACTTCCCCAACCAAGCACATCTGAATCACAACATAAATGTGGTACAATGTCAATTATTTTACATTCCACATGTGGACATACTCCTGGTGAAAAAATGTCTCCTTTCTCCACCAAATAGTGCTTGCACGAGTTGGGGCAGTTGTCTTTGAAGATGACACAAACAGGGAAGAGGGTCCACACTGCGAGAGATCGGGACAGATGTGGAAAGGACAGAGGACAGAGACTGACAGATGTTTTCCCTGGGTAAGTATCATTTGTTTTTAGGCAGACGCATGAATGTTAAAAGTGTTCCTTTTCTAGCCTGGCAACAACACGTTCACAGTTAAATTTATTGTAAACATGAAATGTAAATAGTATTTTAAAGTCGGAGACAAACAGACAGGAGGTTTCGTTAGTCGGGGCGGAAAAATAGGAACTGAATTTGCATCTTCTTTAAGAAGTAAAGAAAGTTGATGCAGAGGTTTGAATTGTTTTTAAGAGCAGACTCAATGATCTCGTTACCACTCTGCAACTTAGGCCATGCTCAAACACAGGAGGACCGTGTCCAAATAGCACATTCCTGAAATGTTCACTCTGTAGTCCATGTGATGGATTTTACAGCTTTTCTTTTGTCAGGAGACTATTGTCACATATGTCTCAAACCTTCTCGCAGACTAATGCTGCACACCAGGAACCCGACTTAAACAAGTTGAAAAACTTATTCGGGTGTTACCATTTAGTGGTCAATTGTACGGAATATATACTGTACTGTGCAATCTACTAATAAAAGTTTCAATCAATCAATCAAAGGAAACTGGGAAGTCAGAAATCCCTTGCACTAATAAACCTTATCAAGTTTTTTTATTCATACTTTTTGCCTCTGTGGGTTTTCACCATTTAAAACACAGGTGTCAAAACTAGGGATGTCCAATAATGGCTTTTTGCCGATATCCGATATTCCGATATTGTCCAACGCTTAATTACCGATATCAACTGATACCGATATCAACCGATACTGATATATACAGTCGTGGAATTAACACATTATTATGCCTAATTTGGACAACCAGGTATGGTGAAGATAAGGTCCTTTTTAAAAAAATTAATGACATAAAATAAGATAAATAAATTTAAAACATTTTCTTGAATAAAAAAGAAAGTAAAACAATATAAAAACAGTTACATAGAAACTAGTAATTAATGAAAATGAGTCAAATTAACTGTTAAAGGTTAGTACTATTAGTGGACCAGCAGCACGCACAATCATGTGTGCTTACGGACTGTATCCCTTGCAGACTGTATTGATATATATTGATATATAATGTAGGAACCAGAATATTAATAACAGAAAGAAACAACTCTTTAGTGTGAATGGGGAAGGAAGGTTTTTTGGGTTGGTGCACTAATTGTAAGTGTATCTTGTGTTTTTTATGTTGATTTAATAAATTAAAAAATATATATAAATAAATAAAAACCGATACCGATAATAAAAAAAACGATACCGATACTTTGCAATATTACATTATAAAGCATTTATCGGCCGATATTATCGGACATCTCTAGTCAAAACTCATTTTTTATGGCCCGCAAACACCGGGAAATTATGTGTGTCACTAAAGTACTTAATTTTTTTTCTCACTAAATGTAATAGATTTTTTTCATTTTGACAGAAAAATATATGTACTGCTTAAAATTGCATACCTTTTCAACTTTAATAGTATCCAATATTGCATCAAATATTACAGTATATTATCATACACTGCAAAAAGTCAATGTTCTAAAACAACAACAAAAAATACAAAAATTAGGGATATTTTATTTGAACTAAGCAAAATCATCTGCCAATAGAACAGGAACATTTGGATTGTCAAAACTTTCCAAAACAAGTAAAATTAGCTAACCTCAATGAACCCACAAATACCTTAAAATAAGTATATTCTCACTAATAACAAGTGCACTTTTCTTGGTAGAAAAAAAAAGAGACCTTTTTGCTCAATATGTTGAAAAATATTCTTAAATTAAGTAAATGCTAGTGCCATTATCTTGACATAATAATATGCGCTCGGCATTACATTTCTTGAAACCAGCAAACTTATACTAAAAACTAATTTATTGTTCTTAATGGAAAGGCAACAAGGCAACCGCTTGTTACTCTCGGGGTCTCTTAGCCGTACAGGCAAATCATATGGTCTAAAAATGCATTTTCCCTTTGACAACATGACATCATCGCGCCAAGTGCGTGCTCTTCCAGTCAATTAGTGCGCATATATACAGCCCGACCCCTGGCCAAAGATGTTTTAATTGTAATTTTGAAGAATTCATCTGAATGTGCATGTTCAAAATTGTTAGAAATGTCACATGTAAAATGTTTAAATATTAACTGTCAGTTTATTGTACTGTGCCAACTGCGCTACTTTATGAGTACGTATTTTCTATTGTTTCATTGAAAATAAAACAGCAAAGTCCATTTGGCTGTCATCCCTTTTAATTATGAGACACAATTGTGTCAAAGTCATGATTTTTTGTTTCATGCTTGAAATAAGAAATTATTACTTTAAAAAAAGTAGTTTTATACTTGAGTGTTGATGACACAGCTTTGCAACAGTTGATATTCTAGTTTCAAGCATGTTTTACTCAATATAGGTCATAACATCTCAGCTACAAGCTGTAATATCTTACTGAGATCATTTAGGACCATAACCCTTAAAACAAGTAAAACACTCTAACATAAAATCTGCTTAGTGAGAAGAATTATCTTATCAGACAGAAAATAAGCAAATATCACCCTTATTTGAGATATTTAATCTTACTTAGATTTCAGTTTTTGCAGTGTGATGAATGGTAAACACTGCACGTAGACCTTGTCGGTGCTGAGAAAATATTTATTGTGGATTTGTCTCACAAAAGGTTTTAAGAGTTTAAGGGGTTTATTTCCAACTTCCCAGTAGTGTTGATTGAGGCATAATCCCGCCCCCAACATGTTTTAACCAGGTGTTTGAACATGGCGTTGCAGTTGCTGGCGCGGTTAACGGGGCTGTTAGTCTGACTCTCTGCTATGCTGGTGCACGTGATCATGGTGAAGGCAGTGCGTTCTTTTCTGGTGCTGGTGATCGTTTTTTTTTTTGTCTTTTGCAGAGGGTTAGTTTGAGCGAGAAAGATAACCACGGGGAATGGCCGCCAGCTCAAATCGTGATGCCGAACTTCAGTCCTGAACCCTGGAACACAATATGTGCTCTCTGTGCCCAGGGACGTGATCCTGAGTTTAAAAAACGGGGGACGATACAATACAAAGGTCCTTTTGGTGTTGACTATCAACACGAGTAGAAGCTCGCTAATATGATGAAGGGTGTGCTACATGAGCGCTTGGACAGGTTGACGATGGGATTTGGGTTGGTCAAATAAGGTGGATAGTGTGTGTGTGTTTGCTGGATACATGAACATATCAGAACCATGGGCACCACTTGGCAGATTTCTTTGAGAGTGAAGGTGATATCACAGCAGGCTCGGTGAAGCCAACTGTGAAACTGCACCGCTTGATCATCCTATTGCTTTGTGTGTTTAATCAGTACTTACAGTTCTATTTAAATACCCTGCAATTTAGTTGAGAAAAAAAAAGAGCAGTGGCACCTGAATACGGTATCGCTGTCAGCGGGCTGCTTTTACAAAGATCATCTCTGATTGGCTTTGATTTTATGTTTGTTCTCGCCATGAAAAACAAGCGGAAGAAGTTTTGTCTGCCATGCATTTTCTTTTGTCAATGCCACAAATTTGCATTAATCGTTACCATGGAAACACAGCTCTCCCATCATCATCAAACAGAAATCATATTTGTGAAACCAGCCCCAATGTGTGTGTGTGTGCTGTAACAATGAAGATTATTTTTTACAATATGGTCATGATTAGGGTTGCAAAGAGGGGGAAACATCCGGCAAGATAAAGATATTTTGGAAATATTCAGATTTAATGACAATTAATGGGAATTATGTACAAATGTCATAAAAGCCTGTGTGCAAATTAGTATTACCATAATACAAGTGCATCTCAATGCATGAGAATGTGGTGCAAACGTTTTTTATGATTTTTCTTTAATGAGATACTCAATTTGGGTTTTTCATAGTGCTGTCAAACAATAAACATGTTCATGTGATTAATTAAAATTTTGAATTTTGATTACTGTATTTTTGGGACTATAAGTCGCAGTTTTTTTCATAGTTTGGCCGGGGGTGCGACTTATACTCAGGAGCGACTTATGTGTGCAATTACCGTAAAATATCAAATATTATTTAGCTCATTCACGTAAGAGACTAGACGTATAAGATTTCATGGGATTTAGCGATTAGGAGTGACAGATTGTTTGGTAAACGTATAGCATGTTCTATATGTTATAGTTATTTGAATGACTCTTACCATAATATGTTACGTTAACATACCAGGCACGTTCTCAGTTGGTTATTTTTGCCTCATACAACGTACACTTATTCAGCCTGTTGTTCACTATTCTTTATTTATTTTAAATTGCCTTTCAAATGTCTATTCTTGGTGTTGGGTTTTATCAAATAAATGTCCCCAAAAAATGCGACTTATACTCCAGTGCGATTTATATGTTTTTTTCCTTCTTTATTATGCATTTTCGGCTGGTGCGACTTATGCTCCAGAGCGACTTATACTCCGAAAAATACGGTAATCGCAGTAAATAACTTGCTTGCATTATTTAGAGTAACGTCAAACAATACTTTTTAAAATCAGGTTAATCATAATTGTGATTAATCCCAGTAATTGTCTTGCCTACATTGTTAATCGCAATTAATTGCAGTAAATAACTTGCTTACATAATTTAGATCATCGTCAACGTGTTTTCCATTAGACTTATCCCAATTTTGTTTAATCGTGATTAATCCCAGCAAACGACATGCTTACAAGTTAATGTCAAATTAATCACACTTTTGAATTTTGATTCATCACAATTAACTGCAGTAAATAACTCGCTCGCATAATGTTGATCAACGTCAAACAATGAATTTTTAAAAATCAGATTAATCACAATTTTGAATTTTGATTCATCTCGATTAATCGCAGGAAATTACTTGCTTGCATAATTTAAAATACCATCATACATTTTTTTAATCTGATTAATCCATCCATCCCTTAAATGTTTAATAAATCATGATTAAACGCAGTAAATGACTTGCTTGACTAATTTACATCGGCGGCAAAATACGATTTTTTTTTTTTTATCACATCAATCACAATTTTGATTACCGTATTTTTCGGAGTATAAATCGCACCGGAGTATAAGTCGCACCGGCCGAAAATGCATAATAAAGAAGGGAAAATACATATATAAGTCGCATTTTTGGGGGAAATTTATTTGATAAAACCCAACACCAACAATAGACATTTGAAAGGCAATTTAAAATAAATAAAGAATAGTGAACAACAGGCTGAATAAGTGTACGTTATATGAGGCATAAATAACCAACTGAGAACGTGCCTGGTATGTTAACGTAACATATTATGGTAAGAGTCATTCAAATAACTATAACATATAGAACATGCTATACGTTTACCAAACAATCTGCCACTCCTAATCGCTAAATCCCATGAAATCTTATACGTCTAGTCTCTTACGTGAATGAGCTAAATAATATCATTTGATATTTTACGGTAATGTGTTAATAATTTCACACATAAATCGCTCCTGAGTATAAGTCGCACCCCCGGCCAAACTATGAAAAAAACGGCGACTTATAGTCCGAAAAATACGATAATGAATGATTGCATAATTTAGATGAAAAATGATGAAAATAATTATCCCAGATTATCCCACTTTTGAGTTGGATTAATCGCAATTTATCGCAGTAAATGACTTGCTTGACCTAACATTTCTAGATAGATTTTTATTCATTTATATAAGCTCGTTGGATAAACTAAATTGAATATACAGTATAAGATGTGTTTTATTGATTTTTTTTCTACCCTTTTGAGATGAATATTCCCATTAATTCTCACAAAGTTCCCAATACTGGAATTCTGCAACCCCAGTCAAGGTAGCTTGAAGCAAAGAAGGGAAAAGAAAGATGACACTGCACAGAATAAAAGAAAAGTGTTTCGGCTTCTTTACATCCATTGTAGTTTTTAGTGCAACAGAAAAAACCTGATTTGTAATTTGCGGATGGTAAATGGTGGAGCTCATTTCAGCGGCGTCAAAACTCAAAAGTGTACATTTTAGGGACAAGACAGTCGCTTTTTTGTCCGACGGCGAATGGCTTGAGCGTTCAGTTTCTGCTGCCCTCCGGCTCAAGAGGTCCAGTTCTGAGTCACATGACTCCAAGGGCTGTTTCCTTCCTCTTGGCTTGGACGAATCCAGAGGCTGCTGACTCGCTGTTTTTTTTGTTGTTGGTTTTTTTAACCCCCGCCGCCCTGTTGGCCTGATTTGATCAGACCAAGATGTCTCCTGCAGGAGTCCCATTTTTGGCTGCCAAATGACCTTCTGTCATGAGGTTACGTCGGCACCACGTAAGGTGAAAAGGGGCCCAATTCAGACGTGCCGTCAACATGTGGGATCAGGTGATCTATTTCAACTGATGCTCATTTGCATAAGTGCACGTTGTGGATTCATCTCCAATGGACAAATTACAGTAGGAAAGGGATTCATACGGCCCCATTCCTGGGTGGACCTTGCGGGCAATGCAGTCTGCTGGAAATGATGGAAAGTGACACTCGACATCGCCACAAAACACATTTTCCGACATTCAACACTCTACTGCCATCTGGTGGCTAAAGTTGTTAGTGCACCCCCCCGCCCGATTCGTCACATTTCACGTGTCAGGTAAACTGCGATGAATGGGGCCGTACGAATCCTCTTGCTTAGCAGATGTGCTCGTAAGTCAGGGGTGTTCAAAGTTGTTTTCTGTTTGAAAAAAGGAGCTGAGTAGACAATATGCACGCTGAACAGGGCCCCCTAGGTCTTGCGTCATCCTGAATAAAAACTGTTGGTCCCACAAAAATGAACTTGAGCAATGGTGGCCGCCTGTTGATCCATGGCCCGTGTGGAGAGCGCTGCTGTATGTTTTGTATCGTACGTTTAGACAAAGCATGTGTTGCGGCTGCACCGGCATGACAGGTGAGGTAGAATCGGTCCGTTTTTTCAGCAGGTATTTGAAACAGGTACAATCCACGAGGTAAGTGATGTAAGAACCCCACTGGTTGGGATGTGAGGAAGGGGGTATTATTGGGTCACGGTGTGTGTGTGTTAAGCGGTATTGTTGACAATGAGATGGTGCAGCAGAGTGGTTGTGAGCAACGCAAACGTAACCAAGGTCCTGAATAAATAACAACAAAACAAGTGTT